>NC_135954.1:31606000-31906000 GCF_053455715.1 Rhinoraja longicauda
GTTTGGGTGGGAAAGGATAATTTAACTAGGGAGTTGCGGAGGGAACAGTCTCCGATGAAGGCGGAAAAGGATGGAGATAGGAAAATGTGGCTAGTGGTGGAATCCCGTTGGAGGTGGCGGAAATTTCGGAGGATTATATATTGTGCCAGACAAGGTGCCAGATAAAGAGATTGAAGCAGGTACAATAACTGAAAAAGACATTTGGAGAGGTACATTGAAAGTAAAGGTTTAGAGGGATGTGGGCAAATCAAATGTGGGTAAATGGGACCAGCTTAAATGGACATTTTGGTCGGCAGGGACGTGTTGAGCCAAAGAGGCTGCTTCTGAGCTGTATGATTCCATGACTCTGTGACTCTATGTACTTTTGGCATTCATATTGAAGTACTGCAGCTCATATTTGAGAGCATAGAAACATAGATAATAGTGCAGGAGGAGGCCATTTGGCCCTTCGAGCCAGTACCACCATTCATTGTGATCATGGCTGACCATCCACAATCAGTAATCTGTGCCTGCCATCTCCCCATATCCCTTAATTCCCTAGAGCTCCATCTAACTCTCTTTTTAATCCACTCAGTGAATTGGCCTTCACTGCCTTCAGTGGCAGGGAATTCCACAAATTCACAACTCTCTGGGTGCAAAAGTTCTTTCTCACCTCAGTTTTAAATGGCCTCCCCTTTATTCTTAGACTGTGGCCCCTGGTTCTGGACTCTCCCAACATTGGGAACATTTTTCCTGCAACTAGCTTGTCCAGTACTTTCACAATTTTATACATCTCTATAAGATCCCCTCTCATCTTTCTAAACTCCAGTGAATACAAGGCCAGTCTTTCCAATCTTTCCTCATATGACAATCCCGCCATATGACGGGACAATCCTCAATCTGCCACAATCCTCATATGACAATCCCAGGGATTAACTTTGTGAACCTACGCTGCACTGCCTCAATAGCAAGGACGTCCTTCCTCAAATTAGGAGACCAAAACTGCACACAATACTGTAGATGTGGTTTCACCAGGGCCCTAAACAAATACAGAAGGACCTCTTTACTCCTATACTCAAAACCTCTCGTTATGAAGGCCAACATGCCATCAGCTTTCTTCACTGCCTGCTGTACCTGCACGCTTACTTTCAGTGACTGGTGCACAAGGACACCCAGGTCTCGATGTACTTCCCCATGACCTAATCTGACACCATTGACATAATAATCTGCCTCCTTGTTTTTGCTGCCAAAGTGGATAACCTCACATTTATCTACAGTATACTTCATCTGCCATGCAACTTCCCACTCACTCAGCCTGTCCAAGTCACCCTGCAACCTTCTAATATCCTCTTCGCAGTTCACACTGCCACCCAGCTTTGTGTCATCTGCAAACTTGCTAGTGTTACTTCTAATTCCATCATCATTAATATATGTTGTAAATAGTTGCAGCACCCAGCACCGAGCCTTGCCTGCCATTCTGAGAAGGACCCGTTTATTCCTACTCTTTGTGTCCTGTCTGCCAACCAATTCTCTATCCATGTCAATTCCCTACCCCCAATACCATCTATCTATATATTGTCCGTGTGTATGTGTGTTTGTGCACACCATAACTTTGGTGCTTCGCACAGACAAAATGGTACACTGCCGTCGCAGCTGCGGCTTGCCTGCAGTCCGTCTGTCTTTTGTGTTTTTTGTTGTTTTTGTATGAATTGTAGTTTTAATATGGTGTAGTGTTTGTATGTTATGTTTGGGGGGGGGGTGTGGGAGGGAACGGGAACTGTAAAATTCTCTCTCCCGAACGGAGACGCGACCTTTGTTTCTGTGTCGTGTCTCCGTTCCCGTTGCGGCCTACCACCGGCCATGCACCTGGGACCACCTGGGGCTCTGGTTCGCAGAGCCCGCGGCTCGGACTCACCACCTGCGGCGCTGGCCGCCTGCGGATGCTGCGGGAGCAGCTGCGATTCGTCTCCGGAGGCTCCGGCGCGGGCCGCGTGGACGTCGGAAGCCCGCAGGCCCATGGATGGGGGCCGACATCGGGAGCTCCGGCAGCGGCAGAGGCAGCGTGTTCGCCCGCCCCGAATCGCGTGGCTTGGGTCGGCCCGCCGCGGACCTTTCACCGTCCGGCGCGGCCTGAAATAGGCCGTTGACCTTTCACCGCCCAGCGGCGGCTTCAATATCGGGAGCCCCGACCGCCCCGACGTGGCAAATCCAACAGCCTGACCGCGGGAGAAGACGGCAGGGAAGAGAAAAAGACATTTTGGCCTTCCATCACAGTGAGGAGGGACTGGAGGAGACTCACTGTGATGGATGTTTCTTTTTGTTTGGTGTTAGTTGTGATTGTATGTGTTATTGCATTTTTATTGATTATTCTTATTGGTCTTATTGTTTAACTGCGAGTAATGTTTCATTTCACTACACATTTATGTGTATGTGACAAATAAACGACTATTGACTATTGACTATTGTAGCGCCACAAATTTTGCACCACGTTACTCACCATTATCCTGGGCATATTATGTAACAACTCTCATTCAAATTGAAGGGGGGAATAGGGGTGAGGAGGGGGGAATGGGGGTGGAGGCAGGGCTGGGGGACTGGGGGTGGGGACAGGGGAGGGGCAAGTTGGGGTGGGCTTGGGGGGATGGAGTGGGTCAGTGGGGGGAGGAGGGGGCATAAGGGGGATTGAGTGCGGTGGGGGGGGGGGAATTGAGGGTGCTACACCAATACAGGAGAGACTTCGGGTCCAGGGCTCACCCTCTCAGTCACACCCTCTCCCCTTCCCTGCCCCCCCTCTATGAGGAATGGACCCAACGGTTCTACTTGGTCTAGTGTGCTCTAATTTTTCCCACCAATCTCCTGTGTGGGACCTTATCAAAGGCTTTCTGAAAGTTCAGATATACTACATCCACCAGCTCTCCCTCATCCATTTTACTTGTTACATCCTCAAAAAATTCCAGAAGATTAGTCAAGCAGGATTTTCCCTTCATAAATCACTGCTGACTTGGACCAATCCTTTTACTACTATCCAAATGCGCGATAGTATCTCTAATAATTGACTCCAGCATCTTCCCCACCACCGATGTCAGGCTAACTTGTTTATAATTCCCCGTTTTCTCTCTTGCTCCTTTCATGAAAAGTGGGATAACATTAGCTGCCCTCCAATCCACAGGAACTGATCCTGAATCTATAGAACATTGGAAAATGATCACCAATGCGTCCACGATTTCTAGAGCCACCTCCTTGAGTATCCTGGGATGCAGACCATCAGGCCCTGGGGATTTATCAGCCTTCAGTCCCATCAGTCTATCCAATACTATTTCTCACCTAATGCAAATTTCTTTCAGTTCCTCTGTTTCCCTAGATCCTCCGTCCTCTAGTACATCTAGGAGATTGTTTGTATCTTCCTGAGTGAAGACAGAACCGAAGTATCTGTTCAACTCTTCTGCCATTTCCTTGTTACCCATAATAATTTCACCTGTTTCTGCATTCAAGGGACCCACATTTGTCTTTACTAATCTTTTTCTCTTAACATACCTAACTAAGTTTTTACTATCCTTCTTTATATTCTTGGCCGGTTTACCCTCGTACTTCATCTTTTCACCCCGTATTGCCCTTTTTGTTACCTTCTGTTGTCCTTTGAAAGTTTCCCAATCATCTGGCTTCCCTCTACTCTTTCTTATGTTATACATCTTTTCTTTTAGTTTAATTCCATCCCTAACTTCCCTTGTCAGCCACGGTTGCCTCTTGCTCCCCTTAGAATGTTTCTTCCTCTTTGGAATGAAATGATCCTGCATCTTCTGTTTTATGCCCAGAAATTCCTGCCATTGCTGTTCCACCATCATTCCTGCTAGGATCTTTTTCCAGTCGACCTTGGCCAGCTCCTCTCTCATGCCTTCATAGTTCCCTTTGTTCAACTGCAACACTGACACTTCTGATTTAACTTTCTCCCTCTCAAATTGCAGATTAAAACTTATCATATTATGGTCACTGCCTCCTAGCGGTTCCTTTACCTTGAGTTCCCTTATTAAATCTGTTCATTGGACAACACTAAATCCAGAATTGCAGTGGTGTGGAAACACCTACCAGTGTCAAATGGTCAAATCTGGACTTCTGATTACACCACCCTTCATTATCTGGTTGGCCTCTCTTCTATTCAAAAAGGCCGCAATGAGTATCTGCCTAGTTACATGTCCCTGAGTTAAAAGATAACAGGTGAGGTTATTAAAATGCCACTGTTAAAGGTTCTTCAGTATAGTGGAAGAACGATTTAGGGGGTTATATGAAATCAGATACAGCAATTATTGTTTAGGTGTATTAGTATCCAAGGTAACTGTATTTCCATTGATCCCTGTAAAAGAAAAGCTCGGGCAGCAAAATAGTTTCAAACAAAAACAAATCGATGTGATTTTACGTCCACTGCTGTAACAAGTAGCAATCATGTCTTTTGAAATAAAGTAATTTTCAGAGGTTACTGCCAATTTTTTTTCACAAAACAGCTACAGAATCTTTTCATAACCACAGCGGATTCTCAAGCCACGAATCTATCAATGTTTTCATAAAAGAGTGTGACCTTTTTTCATGTCTCTATTTCCCTCTTGAAAGCACAGTAATGCAGAATGTTAATTCCACAGATCCCAGCACCTTTCCAAAATATTTTTTTCCTTCTATTATAGAACATAGAACATAGAAAAGTACAGGTCCTTTCGCCCACAATGTCTGTGTGAAACATGATGTCAAGGTAAACTAATCTGATCTTACTGCACATGATCCATATAGCTCCATTGTGGTATTGAACATAGTGCTATCAGGCTATTTCACCACAAAGCCTCACATATGAACATTATTAAACATTGCCTCATGTCCAAATTAATGAACAGAGAAAAGATCTGTCACGTGCAGGAAGGAACTGCAGGTGCTGGTTTAAACCGAAGATAGACACAAAATGCTGGAGTAACTCAGCGGGACAGGCAGCATCTCTGGAGAGAAGGAATGGGTGACGTTTCGGGTCGAGACCCTTCTTCAAACTCTCCAGAGATGCTCCCTGTCCCGCTGAGTTATTCCAGCATTTTCTGTCTATCAAAAGATCTGTCACGTCAAGCCTGTTCAACCGAATCATCAGTGTTAAAATTTAATGAGAATGCTAACAACTGATATTAACAGGCACTTTATGTTCTACACTTTTAAATTTATAATGATTTTCTCTCGAATCTTACGTTGATTGTCTGATGTTCTTGTGTGAATCTGCTCTTTGAAGTGCAGTTCTCAGAGAGTTGTGCCCTCATTATTTCAAGTTTTCTGCTCATTTAGAACTTCAGAACTTCACAATTTTCTCTCATGATACATGCCAGAGAGCCATAACTGAAAATGTCTATTATCAGAGAAAGTATCTCTTGACAACACACAGTGGAAGCTGCCATAATCTAGACATTTTTAAAAAGTATCGAAGCAAAGCAGAAGAGCATATTTGTTTATTTGTAACAACAAGCAATTTGCAGGAGGAACTAAATGAGTCTGGCGGCATATGTGGCAATATTCAACATTACGAATAGATAGTTAAAAGTATTTCTCGTTGGGTGAAAATGTCAAATATCACAGGTCACAGCTTGAAGCTGAAAGGAGGAAAGTTTAAAGATTTAAGAGGCATTTTAATTTATAGAATAATAGGTGCCTGGAACATGCTACTTGGGGAGGTAGTGGAAGGAAATGTAATAGCAATGTTTAAGCAACATTTTGACAGGCACATGAACAGGCAAGGAATGGAGAGAAATTCAATATGTAGGCAGATGTGCAGTTTAAATTGGCATCATGGTTGATGCCAATCCACTTTAATCGAACCTTACTGGACTTTATCTTGCACTAAATGTTAATCCCTTTATCCTGAACCTGTACACTGTGGACGGCTTGAATGGAATAATGTATAGTCTTTTCACTGATTGTATGTATACCACGCAACAAAAAAGACTTTTCACTGTACCTTGGTACAAGTGACAATAATAAACTAAACTAAACTATCCATATACTTTAACAGATTTATTTAGAAAAAAACATTTTACATGTATCACTATTTAAGACGGCAGTCAGAAATAAGTACATCAGTAAAATATCAAAATATGAAGCAATGCACAAATGTTAGGCTCATAAATGCACATTCATCCATGGTCTTCTGCAGGAGCAGATGTTTGTGTGGCTTGTCCAAATGATGCCGATTAACTTCAAAGTCTATAATCTTGGTCGGTTATTTCACCCAAATAAGGCGGCCACGGTGGCGCTGCGGTAGAGTTGCTGCGTTACAGCGATTGCGGCACGGGAGACCCGGGTTCGATCCCAACTACGGTTGCTGTCTGTACGGAGTTTGTAAGTTCTCCCCGTGACAGCATGGGTTTTCTCCGAGATCTTCGGTTTCCTCCCACACTCCAAAGGCGTACAAGTTTGTAGGTTAATTGGCTTGGTGTATGTGTAAAATTGTCCCTAGTATGTGTAGGATAGTGTTAATGTGTGGGGATCGTTGGTCGGTGCGGACTCGGAGGGGGCGAATGACCTGTTTCCGCGCTGTATCTTTAAACTAAACTAAAGGTATGTCCCGCTCCACTGCGATTTCTCCTCAAGGTATGTCCCTACACAACTTGCCGCTCCACTGCGATTTCTCCTCAAGGTATGTCTACTTTGAAGAAGTTCTCCTCCTCTCTTCGACGAGCGTTTAGCAACATGCTCTCCCACTGCTCCCCTTCTGTGTTTCCTCCTGCCCTCCTACTCTACAGCCATGTTTTGACCCAGACTCACTACTTCTCTAACTTTAGATAATTCCTCTGTCCCTCTCTTCCTCTCCCCCTTCCCAGTTCTCCCACTGCCTTCCTGTTTCCATCTATATCCTGTCTTTATGCCGCCCCCCCTGACATCAGTCTGAAGAAGGGTCTCGACCCGAAACGTCACCCATTCCTTCTCTCCAGAGATGCTGCCTGACCTGCTGAGTTACTCCGGCATTTTGTGATAACATATAGTTTCAGTCAGTGTAAGAACGAAGGTCACTGATCTCATTCGTCGTCCTACTGCTCATGAGCCAATGGGAGGATATTGACAGGTGGGGAAGGAAAGCAAGTACAGGTATGTAGGTTAATTGGCGGGTAAATGTAAAAATTGTCCCTAGTGGGTATAGGATAGTGTTAATGTACGGGGATCACTGGGCAGCACGGACTTGGAGGGCCGAAAAGGCCTGTTTCCGGCTGTATATATATGATATGATATGATATGATATCCACAGATTTTTAAAATTGTGATTAATAAAAGGTTTGTTGAAGCACAGAATATAAGAATAACCTCAAACTGTACGGAACAGCTGCTAAACCAAAGTTGAGTACCATGTACAGTTCTGGTAGCACACGACAGAAAGACAGAGGGAGTGTGGAGCAGTCTCTGAGGACATTGTTGGGACTAGACGATTTTAATTGAGGGGAACAATTGTACAGGCTGCGAGTGTTTCCTTCGGAGCAGAGGAGTTTAAGAGGAGGCTTAATTGAATGTTTAAAATATTATGAGGGTGAACAGGAATTTGTTTAGCTGATGAGAGAAAGAACAGTGCTTTTGACAAAGTAACTAGGAATAGGATTCTAGGGGAGATGAGGAAAATCATTTCACCCAGAGTGAGGCAGATAGGGGTGGAAAACTCCCTGGTTAAAGTAGAGATTGAAACAGAAAAACAGAACGCACAAATGCAGTACCCGCAATTCTTGGGTTATTGGGAATTGTCTGTCAGACGATTTCTGCTCTACTCTAAAGTAAATCAGAACGTCCAGTTGCTACAGTAACATATCACATATCGCTCCACAGACATATAATTCTTTCATTTCATTGAAGAGTCGCCATGATGCTGCCCATAATTAAACTAATAGAATGTATACAATATCAAATCATTAATGAATACCACAAAAGGACACAAAATGCTGAAATAACTCAGCAGGTCAGGCAGCATCTCTGGAAAACATAAATAGGTGTTGATTTGCATCAAGACTTCCTCAGACTCATTTGAAGAAGGGTCTCGACCCAAAACGTCACCTATTCATGTTCTTCAGACACTGCTTGATCTGCTGATTTACTCCAGCAGTTTGTGACGTTTTGTGTATTAACCAGGATCTGCAGTTCTTTATTTCTGCATGAATACCACAAAACATTTTTGAATTACTATTACTATCTTGAAATGTATCAAGTCAGATTTCCGCATGTCAGGTCAGTAGACAATAGACAATAGGTGCAGGAGGAGGCCATTCGGCCCTTCGAGCCAGCACCGCCATTCAATGTGATCATGGCTGATCATTCTCAATCAGTACCCCGTTCCTGCCTTCTCCCCATACCCCCTGACTCTGCTATCCTTAAGAGCTCTATCTAGCTCTCTCTTGAATGCATTCAGAGAATTGGCCACCACTGCCTTCTGAGGCAGAGAATTCCACAAATTCACAACTCTCTGACTGAAAAAGTTTTTCTTCATCCATTATTCAGGGAGACCATGCACTTGTATGTGTACTGTGTGCAGAGTTGAGAGTTGCTGGCTGACCTGCAGCAGGCAGGTGTGATTAGCTGGATAGTTTATTTGATTGCTGTGGATGAAATCAAACAAAAGGCTTCCTTCTGGTCGTAACCTTCCGAAGATTTTGTTAAATTTGACGAGAACCAAATCAGTGTTTGCCCTTTGGCATCAAATAAACACTCCTACAGGAAACAAACAGCTTGAGTGTTTGTGTGTGTATGGGTGGAGATTAGGAGAGTGGGAATAAGACCAATGCATATGGGAATGTAATAAATGGGATCTCTAGAATCACATAAATAAGCTGCTGGTTGCTTTCAGCTGGTTTATTCTGTTGTTGCATCAAAATCACACCCAAGAGCATTTTAATTAAAAAACTATATGATCGTGTAAAATGATGCAAATGTTCTCAAGTGCAGGTCCTGCTGAATTATTATGTTTCAGGGAGCAATACATCAGAAGGTCTGATTTTTGAAGAAGAAAAATATAACCTAAAAGCAAAGATCAAATTTACAGTGCCTAGAAGTGAACTCAGCCAACATTAACATCACAGTCACTGTATAATGGACCCACTTTATTTGGGTTTTGGGGAATGGATCGGGCAGAGACTTATCAAACTTTTTTTTTTAATTACACATTCTGGCGTCAGTATTTTAGAAAGAGTAACTCTTTTCTTCACCAAAATGATGAAAGCTAATTCCAGCTAACAAGGGCGGCATGGTGGCGCAGCGGTAGAGTTGCTGCCTTACGGCGAATGCAGCGCTGGAGATTCAGGTTCGATCCTGACTACGGGCGCCGTCTGTATGGAGTTTGTACGTTCTCCCCGTGACCTGCGTGGGTTTTCTCCGAGATCTTCAATTTCCTCCCAGACCCCAAAGACGTACAGGTATGTAGGTTAATTGGCTGGGCAAATGTAAAAAATTGTCCCTAGTGTGTGTAGGATAGTGTTAATGTGCAGGGATCGCTGGGCGGCGCGGACTCGATGGGCCAAAGGGCCTGTTTCCGCGCTGTATCTCTAAATCTAAAAAAAAAAAAAAATCTCCTTTCTGATCTCAGTGCCAATATCGAGAGCTCCTATACTTGATACAAGGTGCAACATAAAGAATATTCCCCGCAGAGTGCTCCAACTATATTGAATGAAGATCATGCAATGGGTGGAGGAAGGAACTGCAGACGCTGGTTTACACCGAAGATAGACACAAAATGCTGGAGTAACCACGGGTGAGTTTGGTAGAGTGAGAAATTAAAATTTAACATTAGCAGCACAGTGGAGCAATTGGCAAAGCTGCTGTCTCACAGTGCCAGAGACCCGGGTTCAATAATGATCTTGGATGCTGTCTTTGTGCAGGTTTGCATGTTCTCCCTGCGACCCTGTGAGTTTTTGTCCTGGTGCTCCAGTTTCCCCCCCGCCCCAAAGACTTGCAGGTTTGTAGATTAATTAGCCTCTGCAAATTGCGCGTAGTGTGTGAGCAGTGGATGCAAAAGTGGGATAACATAGAACTAGTATGAAAGGGTGACCGACGGTTGGCATGGACCCTGGGGGTCGAAGGGCCTATTTCCATGTTGTATCTTTCAATCAATTTTCAAGACTCATCATGTTCATTTTAACCAGCACCTTGCATTTATTACAGTGTATGACACCAGCCTCAGAATTCATGGTGGTGTCAAGTTGTCAATCAGTAGGCTGCAGGAAAACATGTAAGACACTTCACGTTTAGTACCTGCAAGAGGTGTGGGAAATACATGCTTCGGCGTTTCCTACGCATATTTCTTCCACACAACTTTCCTGAATGTGTTTTCTCGATAATACTAAATATTTTCATATTTATTTTCATATTTCAGATACAGCGCAGAAACAGGCCTTTTCGGCCCACCAAGTCCGCATCGCCCAGCGATCGCCGCACACTAACACTATCCTACACACACTAGGGACAATTTTTACATATACCCAGTCAATTAACCAACATACCTGTGTTGGTTACAAATACAGAAAATGCTAAAACACTCAGAAGGTCAGGCATGTATTAATTTTGATTGAAGGGTCTTTGACCCAATACATTAATTTTGTTTCTCTTACCGGAGGTATGATCTGCTCATATTTCCCACATTCTCTGTTTTACTTCAAGTTTCCAGCTGTGCTGTGTTTCTAACTTTCTTTTCTCCTCGTTCTTTTATTTTTATGCTTTAGTGTTAAACATTCCAAACGAGAGCCTTCTTATTTTCTTTCTTTGGAAGAAGCATTTTAGAATAATTAAACTCTGATTTTATTATCATCTGCTGACAAGAAGGTAGTCCCAAGGTGTTAAATCACAGGCGAGGAGAATTCTCCCTCCACCTCCACCACCTAATTGCAATTTGTAACTTTTGCAGGTTTTGAGTTTTGAGTCGAGTCATTTGTACTGACAATATTGAAATTCCTGCTTGCAGCAGCTTAACAGGCCTGTAAACATCAGCTGAGACCATCCCAAGCAAGCAAAGTCCAATGACATTTGCAACTAATAAAGCGAGAATGGGGCAATCACTTTCCACTGCAATTTAACTCAGAAGGGAATGCCCTTCTCAATCTTCTATTTATCAACAGACCCAAGTGTATCCAGTTTCTGACATGTTCTCACTGGATTACAGGATTAGCTCAGCATTTGCTTGCAGTATTCAAATGATTACTCCTTCACATTTTTTTTTTGTCATTGGAGCTAGAGCATAAAGAACCCGACTCTCAAAGAGTTACATTTGTTTAAAGATACAGCATGGAAACACGCCCTTCCACCCACCGAGTCCCCCTCTGACCATCGATCACCCGTTCACACCAGATCTATGTCATTTTGCATCCACTCTCTGCACACTGGGGCAATTTACAGAGGCCAATTAACCTACTAACTTACATGTCTTTCGATATGGCAGGAAACTGGAATACCTGGCGGGAACTCACAGTTACAGGGAGAACGTGCAAACTCCAATCAGCCATCAACCGGGGTGAGGATGGAACCCAAGACTTGTGCTCAATGAGACAGCAGCTCTGCAGACTTCTCCATTGGGTCAAAAGAAAGGCTTTCTTGCTTCTTTATTTTGATAGAGAAAGTTATATAAATGGTGGAAGAAGAGGAGGAGGAAATGCAGCAAACATAGCTGTTCCCTGTGGCTGAGTCCCTAAGACCATTGGGTTAGCATATGACAGCACTGGGCCTGTACTCGCTGGAGTTTAGAAGGTTGAGGACGGACCTCATTGAAACTTACAGAATAATGAAAGGCATAGATAGAGTGGATGTGGAAAGGATGATTCCACTGGTGGGAGAGTCTAGAACCAGAGGTCATAGCCTCAGAATTAAAGGGCGCTCTTTTAAAAAGGTGAGGAGGAACTTCTTTAGTCAGAGGGTAGTAAATCTGTGGAACTCATTGCCACAGAGGGCTGTGGAGGCCAAGTCAGTAGATATTTTTAAGGCAGAGATAGACAAATTCGTGATTAGAATGGGTGTGAAGGGTTATGTGGAGAAGGCAGGAAAATTGGATTAGGTAGCAGCGATCAGCCATGATTGAATGGCGGAGTAGACTCGATGGGCCGAATGGCCGAATTCTACTCCTATAACTTGTGAACTTGTGAGTGAGCAATATGTGTTCAGATGTCCATATTCATCACATGTATCCTGCTGCTCAAGAAGTATCTACTTGGACCTTTATGAAAAATAGCACTGGAGGCAACTGCCTTTCTCCAGGAGGATTGTATTCTCTGGACCTGCGGTTTGCTTAAGGGCCTGTCCCACTTAGGTGATTTTAAGGCGACTGCCGGCGACTAGGCTGTCGCCAACAGTTCGCCGGGGTGTCGCGGGCATGATCATGAGGAGTCTTCAAAGAATCGTAGTGGATCTCGGCGCATCACTGAGAAATCAATCGGTATGACATTTCTCGGCGACAACTGGCTTGTCGCCAGGTATCGTTGCTTATTGCGGGCGCTGCCGTGTGCTGTCCCCAGGTTTATTAGGTTCTCTTAGATGCATTTAGAAGCACATAATATCAAATTAAGTAAAGTCATTTGAAGATACCATAAAATACTTGTGTTTAACCAATTTATTTACCGTCAGGACATTTGACAGGTAGATTGGAGGCGACAGTTTGACGGTCAGGTAAGCATGGGAATTTTCGCGATGTTTATGGCCATCAGCGATTACATTTAAAGTAGGCTCCCAACCCAGATATGCAACCCAGAAACCAGATATGCATCTCCGGTACATTTTCAAAGAATGCCCACACTCCGCACAAAAATCCATTTAACCACGTTTAATATTAAATTTCTTAATACTGCTATTAGTAAACTTGAAGTCAATCCAGTTTATGCCTTGTTACCGTGACGCTTGGTTTTCAAGTAACCCGGGCAAGATGTTATATTTCAAAACTCTCAAGTACTTACCAACTTGTCAGTGATTTCAGCAAAAATTAGGACGCCGGAGAAGCACTGTCAGCGTGGGGATTTCGAGATGTTTCCGAAGACGGTGTAATCTCGACCTGACTCGGCATTGTCGTGGTCATTGTCGACGGGTAAAAGACAATTTTGGCGATCTGCTACGACTTTGACAGTCACCAGCAGTCGCCTAAAAAATCGCCTAAAGTGGGACAGGCCCTTCTAGACTTTGGTGACCTTAAGACTAATGGAAGCACCCACAGTAGACTGGTGCTACTAATAGTCTTAAGGTTACCAAAGCATGACTTCCTTCACCATTTAACCTCTTCAGACTTAAATAGACAAACTATTTCACAGATAAATTAAGCAGGTCATGAATGAACTCTTTGCCCAGGCAGAGTACTCCATCACCTTCCCCACGATCCTCAGATATGCTAGCGGAGGATGCATTTTTGATTTCAAAGGTGGAATGTATCTTTAAGTTGGAACTGGAAGTCACGCCAGATAAGGCATTGGTCCATGATGTTGGTGCTCATGGTCTATGAAATGTATGAAAGCTACCAAGGCACCAAACCATTAGCTTACATGTAGAAGCTCATGAAAAGGCTGCACTTCACACTGTTGGTAGAGCTGCTGCCTCAGTTGCAGTCTGTGTGGAGTTTGCACATTTTCCCTGTGACCTCAGTTTCCTCTGAGTACTCCAGTTTCCTTCCACATCCCACAGACATGTGGGTTTGCAGATAAATCAGCCTCTGTAAATTGCCCCTAGTTTGTAGGGAGTGGAGGTGAAAGTGCAATAACATAGAACTAATGTGAACAAATGATTGATGGTCAGCAAGGACTTGTTTGGGATGAAACGGCAGATGCTGCTTTAAACCGAAGATAGACACAAAAAGCTGGAGTAACTCAGCGGGTCAGACAGTATCTCTGGAGAAAAGGAATAGGGAAAACCCTTTCCTCTGACTTTCCGTCTGAAGAAGGGTCTTGACCCAAAACGTCACCTATTCCTTTTCTCCAGAGATGCTGTCTGACTCGCTGAGTTACTTCAGCTTTTTATGTCTATCGTCAGCACAGATTTGATGGGCTAAAGCATCTGTTTCCAGGCTCTATCTCTAAAACAAAACTAAAAGGTGACAGAAAAGAAACAGACAGTCAATAGTACCTCTCTCGTTGAGTTGTGTTATAACTCAGCAATACATACCCCATCATAACTCCCTGTTGAACTGCAGCTTTGTAATATGGAGCTTCGGCAGCATAAACAAAGAAGGTAGATGAAACAAAGAAAATAGAACATCATCTGAAGAAGGTAATAATGAACATAATCTGACCCAACCCAAAACATCATCTATTTATGTTCTCCAGGGAGTCTGCCTGACTTGCTGAGTTACTCCAGCCATTTGTGTCTGTTTATGTAAACCAGCATCTGCAGCTCCTTGTTTCTGCAAGATAGATGACAGTTTCATTTCGACACTCTTTGCTAGATACAGGCTCCCAAGTCTCAGAGGAGAAAGGACAGTGTTCAAATCCATTTTAAAGCTCAGTCATCTGTTGCAACTGCTAATAATTATTTTGTACAGCCTGCAGAACAATTACATTGATCTAATGCAATTTAGACAGCCATTTATCAACTCCCATTACTCAAGCTAAATGATTCATTTATGGCGAGTCCGGAAACTTGTTGGTTGTAGAAGAAGTTTATTGCAGCCGCAATATTCGAATACAGAGTTAAACAACAAGGTAAAGGACAACCATCAAAAACTTACTGTCTTCTTCGAAGACTTCGCCGAACTAACTATTTCGGGCGCCAAACGCGCACATGACATCGCTGGCCAATCAGCGATGTCGCTCCCTGGACCAATCTCCATGGTCGCGTTCACACATGACCTCGCTGGCCAATCCGAGGGTTCGACGACCTGGACCATTCTCTATGGTCGCTACATGACCCCCCCCAGAACCCGAGGTGCGGAACCTAGCAGGGAGCCGGATTTCGCGACCATAACGAGTACGGAGAGGGACAGCCTGAACCACAGGAGCCGGGGGTTCTGGACTTGGCGGAACAGCCGGAACGGGAGGTCCTGGAGGAACTACCGGAACGGGGGGTCCTGGAGGAACTGCCGGAACGGGGGGTCCTGGAGGAACTGTCGGAACGGGGGGTCCTGGACTGAGCGGAACTAACGGAGGTCGGCCTCTCCTAGGGGTTTGACCGACCAGGACTGGTTGATCCGGATCCAAATGTGCAGGTTTGAGCCGGGACACCGAGACGAGCTCACTCTTGCCGCACATGTCTAAGGTGAAGGTAGCCGTTCCCTTACGCAAAACCCGGAACGGCCCTTGATAGACCCTCTGCAACGGGGCGCGATGGGAATCTTTTCGCACAAAAACGAACTCACAGTCCTTCAGGGAAGGCGGTTCATGTACCATGGGACACCCATGACGTGAAGTCGGAACTGGAGCCAGGGAGCCCACCCGTTCCCGGAGAGATGCTAACACTGATGGGACTGTAGGCAGCTGGTCTGAAGGGTCCGGAAACAGATCTCCGGGTACTCGAAGTGTCGAGCCATATACTAGCTCTGCGGACGACGCACCGAGATCTAGCTTAGGAGCAGTCCGGATGCCCAAAAGAACCCAAGGGAGCTGGTCTACCCAGTCCGGGCCTTCAGGTATGTAGGTTAATTGGCTGGGTAAATGTAAAAATTGTCCCTAGTGGGTGTAGGATAGTGTTAATGTACGGGGATCACTGGGCGGCACGGACTTGGAGGGCCGAAAAGGCCTGTTTCCGGCTGTAGATATATGATATAAGCCTTGCACTGAGGGACGCCTTAAGTTGGCGGTGAAACCTTTCTACGAGTCCATTTGCCTGGGGGTGATATGCAGTCGTGGGTTGTAACTTGGACCCGTACAGTTCTGCGAGCGCGGCCCAGAGGGACGAAGTGAATTGTGGGCCTCTGTCAGTGGTAATAACTGCCGGGACCCCGAAACGAGCTACCCAATGAAGGGCCAAAGCCCTAGCACAAGACGCTGACGAAATATCAGACAATGGGAAAGCATCTGGCCACCGGGTGAACCGATCCACCACCGTGAGGAGGTGGGTGTAGCCCCGGGAGGAAGGCAAAGGACCGACCAAATCCACGTGGATGTGGAAAAAACGAACAGCCGGGACCTCGAAATCCTGTAAGGGGGGCTGGACATGGCGCTGGACTTTAGCGGTCTGACAGGGAACGCAGGCACGCGCCCAACCCGCTACCTGTTTCCGTAGGCCATGCCAGACAAACCGAGCTGCTACCAAAGCAGAGGTGGAGCGGATGGACGGGTGCGCCAGCCCATGAATGGCATCGAAAACCCGGCGCTGAAGGGAGGGCGGTACTACCGGCCTGGGACGGGGAAGAGAAACATCGCACCAGACTTTTGTGCCTTCTGACCCACAAGCTACCTGGGCCAACTTCAATCCCGAAGTGGTGGACAGGTATGCCGAAGCGGTATCCGCTAGAAGCTGTGCCTCCGCAAGCTCTTGGGGATCCACTTCACAGTCCACCGCCGAAATAGGGGGAAAAGCAGGTCTAGACAGGGCGTCAGCAACGGCATTAAGCTTACCCGCGACATGACGGACATCGGTGGTGAATTCGGAGATAGCAGTCAGGTGCCGCTGCTGGCGGGCCGACCATGGGTCAGACAATTTGACAAAAGCAAATGTTAATGGTTTATGGTCCGTAAAGGCCACAAATGGGCGGCCCTCAAGGAAGTACCTGAAATGACGAACAGCTAAATAGAGGGCCAAAAGCTCTCGGTCAAATGCGCTATACTTCAGCTCAGCCGAATTTAGTTGCCGGCTGAAAAACGCCAAAGGCTGCCAACGGCCACCGACCTGCTGCTCCAGAACCCCGCCCACCGCCACGTCAGAGGCGTCAACCGTCAGGGCCGTGGGGGCGGAGGGGCTCGGGTGGACCAACATGGTGGCGTCTGCCAAAGCTGCCTTAGCTGCTGTAAAAGCCGACTCTGCGGTCGGGGACCATATCAACTCTACCGGATTCCCTGCAAGGCATTGGAAAAGCGGGCGCATGACTCGCGCAGCTGCCGGGACGAACCTATAGTAGAAATTAACCATGCCTACGAACTCCTGTAGCCCTTTTACTGTGGTGGGCCTAGGAAATGCCCGGATAGCCTCCACCTTTTCGGGCAAAGGGGAGGCGCCGGCAGGTGTAATTCTGTGCCCTAGAAAATCAAGAGCAGGAAGGCCGAATTGACATTTGGAGGGTTGGATTATGAGCCCGTGGTCTTGGAGCCGCTGGAAAACGGTCCGCAAGTGGGCCTGGTGTTCCTGTACTGAGGTGCTGGCAACCAGGATGTCGTCTAAATAAATAAACAAAAAGGGTAAATCCCGGCCCACGCGGTCCATCAGTTGTTGGAAAGCCTGTGCCGCGTTCTTTAAACCGAAAGGCATACGCAACCATTCAAACAACCCGAACGGAGTAATCGTTGCAGTTTTCTGTATGTCCTCCGGTCGCACCGGGATCTGGTGGTATCCTCGCACCAAATCGATTTTGGAGAACACCACCGCTCCTTCCAGCCCAGATGAAAAGTCCTGTAGGTGCGGTATGGGGTAGCGATCAGCCGTGGTGACAGCATTGAGACGCCGATAATCGCCACATGGTCTCCACCCCCCAGATGCCTTGGAGACCATATGTAACGGCGAGGCCCACGGGCTGTCAGACTGACGAACAATTCCCATTTCCCCCATCTTCCTGAACTCTGCCCGTGCCACCACCAGTTTGTCTGGCGGTAGCCTCCTGGCCCGAGCGAAAACAGGAGGGCCTTCGGTGCGGATGTGATGGACCACGCCGTGCTTGGCCGAAGACGTGTCGAAACGTTGAATGAGCAGCTCTGGAAACTCCGCCAGAATCTCAGCATACGAGTCGGGGGCCGCGACGACGGCCTGGACAGTAGGGCTGGGCGAGGAGGCGATTGTCGGAGCGACGTGCTCATCTTCGGCGGAGGGTCGGAGGTCGTTACCGCGGACATCAGGGACCAGTGAAAAAGCCCAGAGAAAATCTGCTCCCAAGATCGCTTGTTTGACGTCGGCTATGATGAATGGCCATTCGTACGTGCGGAGGCCTAACACAAGGGACATCTTCCGTATACCGAAAGTGCGAATTGGGCTGCCATTAACCGCGATGAGGGTGGGACCTGTCTTACCCGATCTGGTTTCGAGGTCGGTCGGCGGCACTATACTGACGATGGCTCCCGTGTCCACCAAAAATTCTGTGTCCGTGAATCGATCATGGACATAGAGGCGCCGGTTCTGGCCAATCGTAACTGCCCCTATGTACGATCGGCCGAGGCATTTCCCGCGAAGGTACAAGGTGAGCGGCAGTTGCGGGATTCGCTACCCCATCGTAGGTGATAATAGCACCAGCCGCGCTTGTGCGGATCTTTTTGGCGGGCTTTCGGAGAATTGGCGGGAGACGTGGCGCCATCTTGCCGTCGCTGTGGCGTGGTCACTGATGTCGAGACCTTGTTGATCGAACCGCTTGCCTGGTCCTTTGCCTTGTTTTTAGCCGCTATGAGCGCGTCCGCTTTCGCTGCATATGCTTCGGGGTCCTTAAAAGAACAATCCGTGAGCAGCAGTCGGACATCCTCAGGAAGCTTCTCGCGGAATGCCTGTTCGAACATAGGGCAATCCGTATGCTCACCGGCTAGCATCATCATTTCGGACATGAGGACGGAAGGCAGTCGGTCTCCAAGATCCGGTAGGTGCAGAAGTCTTGCCGCACCACCATGCTTATTAAACCCGAAGATTCGCAGTAATACTTTCTTCAGGGCCTCGTACTTGCTTTCCGCAGGTGGATTAACGATGAACCGCATCACGCGCGTGGTCGTCTCCGATGATAGAGCGCTGACGAGGTAGTAATACCTCGTGGAGTCATCCGATATCTTCTTTATATGAAATTGAGCTTCGGTGTGTATAAACCAAGATTGCGGTGCGTGCGTCCAAAACCACGGAAGGTGAACGCTTACCGCGCTTGACTCCGGTGTGCCCGGCGCGGCCATCGCCGACGAGGCGTCGGGTCCCTGCATAGTCGGTGATCGTCCAGATCACGACGGGGTCACCAATATGGCGAGTCCGGAAACTTGTTGGTTGTAGAAGAAGTTTATTGCAGCCGCAATATTCGAATACAGAGTTAAACAACAAGGTAAAGGACAACCATCAAAAACTTACTGTCTTCTTCGAAGACTTCGCCGAACTAACTATTTCGGGCGCCAAACGCGCACATGACATCGCTGGCCAATCAGCGATGTCGCTCCCTGGACCAATCTCCATGGTCGCGTTCACACGTGACCTCGCTGGCCAATCCGAGGGTTCGACGACCTGGACCATTCTCTATGGTCGCTACACATTTCCAATAATTAAACAAATATTCACACACAGTTTATGCTAAAAATACCTAGCACTTTAGTCATTGATATTATTTTACAATGATATATATATATTCCTCATTAAAGCACTGATATTGAGGTTAAATTACAAAAATGTTTTCATTTAATTATCTTTTTGCAAAAATTGAAGCAAAAATGTTGTTTCATTTTGATCTTTAAATGATAGAAACGAGTTATTTGATCGATTAAAATAAATATCTACAATACAGTGTTTCATACCAATTAAATTTAGATGTAAATAGAAATGAAAATAGGTCAACATAAAGCAAAACTTGGATGTGGTTATTTTAAATAACGATTTATTTCAATTAGGAGTATCCAGAGAGAATATGAGGCTCAGCAGTGACTCTGAGACCTGTTGGCTACAAATGTCTGTGTTTGCCTGGCACACACTCCGAGCTTCCTGTGACACTGGCATTCGGACATGTGGAGATTTCTTGTCTGCTTCCAGACATTGTGCACTGAATATGGTTCAATTGGTGGTTCAATTGTGCTTTTATTGTTATACTAGACTGAGGTGGACCCGTTGGGTCCAAATCTCTCCTGCAGACCTCTCCTGCGGGCCAGGCAACCCTCCCCAAACTAACAATCCTGCGAGCCCGGCAAAAATTAAACGGCTTTTTTAAAAATGAAATAAATATAAATGAAAGTGTCGATTTAAAAAAAAAGAAATAAACCTTTCTTGAAAATAAAGTGCTTTTTCTTTAAATTAAACTGCGTTTGGTTTTAAGATGAAAGAAATGTAAATGAAAATGGCGATCTTTAAAAAAAAGGAAAAAATCTTTCTTTAAAATAAAGCATTTCTTCTTTAAATTTAAAGGCGTTTTTGTTAAATGAAATAAATGTAAATGAAATGTTTTTTTTAAATGAAATAAATCGTTCTTTAAAATAAAATGATTTTTCTTTAAATTAAATGTTTTTTATATATTGAATGAAATAAATCTTATCTCAGTAGCAGCGGCAGTGCGATGGCTCAGAAGCAGCGGGAGCTGAAGGGCTCAGCAGCAGTGGCACCTCGATGGAGACGGCCGTTGCTTTAAGCGGGAAGAAGCCCCAAAGGAGAACCAGGGTGCTTTGAGCGGGAAGAGCCGGCGACCAATCAAAACGGCGGCCGCACTCCCCCCACGTGGCACCCAGACCAATTGGTCGACGAGCATTTTTTCTTTAAATTAAATGACGGCTTTTAAAAAATTTGTTTAAATCAATTTTATTAAATGAAATAAATTTAAATGAAAGTGGCATTTCAAAAAAAAGAAATACATCGTTCTTTAAAATAAAGCGTTTCTTTAAATTAAACAGCGTTTTTTTAAGATGAAAGAAATGTAAATGAAAATGGCGATCTTTTAAAAAAAAGGAAAAAATCTTTCTTTAAAATAAAGCGGTTTGTTTAAATTAAACGGCTTTTTTAAAAAATGAAATAAATCTAAATGAAAGTGTCGATTAAAAAAAATGAAATAAACCTTTCTTGAAAATAAGGCGTTTTTTCTTTAAATTAAACGTCTTTTTTTAAGATGAAAGAAATGTAAATAAAATGGCGATTTAAAAAAAAAAAAAAATCTTTCTTTAAAATAAAGAGTTGTTTGTTTAAATTATACGGCATTTTAAAAATGAAATAAATCTAAATGAAAGTGATGATGTAAAAAAAAACCTTTCTTTAAAATAAAGCGTTTCTTCTTTAAATTAAATGTCGTTTTTTTATGAAATAAATGTAAATTAATTTTTTTTTTAAATGAAAGAAATCGTTCTTTAAAATAAAGCGTTTTTTCTTTAAATTAAACGGCGTTTTAAAAAAAAATGAAATTAATGTAATGAAAATGTCGATTTTTAAAAAGAAATGAAATAAATCTTTCTTTGAAAATAAAGCGTTTTTTTCTTTTAAACAAAAAAGAAAAAAATCTTTCTTTAAAATAAAGCATATTTTCTTTAAATTAAACGGCATTTTTTTTAAGACGATAGAAACATAGAAAATAGGTGCAGGAGGAAGCCATTCGGCCCTTCGAGCCAGCACCGCCATTCATTGTGATCATGGCTAATCATCCACAATCAGTAACCTGTGCCCAACTACTTCCCATATCCCTTGATTCCACTAGCCCCCAGAGCTCTATCTAACTCTCTCTTAATTTGGCCTCCACTGCCCTCTGTGTTAGAGAATTCCACAAATTTACAACTCTCTGAGTGAAAAAGTTCCTTCTCACCTCAGATTTAAATGGCCTCCCCTTTATTCTAAGACTGTGGCCCCTGGTTCTGGACTCCCCCAACATTGGGAACATTATTCCTGCATCTAGCATGTTCAGCCCTTTTATAATTTTAAATGTCCCTAAATGTCTCTATAAGATCCCCTCTCATCCTTCTAAACTCCAGTGAATACAGGCCTAGTCCTTGTAATTGAGGCAGTGCAGCGTACGTTCACGAGGTTAATCCCCAGGATGGCGGGACTGTCATATGAGGAAAGAATGGAAAGACTGGGCTTGTATTCACTGCAAAGATTATTGGTGAGCCATTGTACGATTGATTGCCTGACTATCAGGTAGAAAAGTAATCCCACTAGATTAACCTCCAGGGGACCTCGAATGCGAGACTTCCAGCTTTTAGAATTATAGTTTGCAGAAGAGGTCACCCAGATATGATGGTTCTTAAACAGCGATGGAGATACATGTCTTTATAAAAATGTCTATACCAGCACATTCACCATTACATTACTTTAAGTGACTGTACCATCCAGTCGTGGGCTGAATAATAAAATCATGTTCCTAGCTTTCTACACTCAAGTCAGGATCTTCCGATTGGAAATCAGACCTTTTTTAGCCCATAAGCTCAATCAAGTAGTGACAGTTATTTAAGAACTAAGGGATTGAACTGTGAAGTCAAATTGAGTATAATTGAGGCTCAGGCCCATTAAGCAGACAGTGAAACTGAAGCTTGCTGGGTGATGCCAATCAACATACAACATATATTTGATGACTCTGCTGCATCAGACTGCAGATACTGGTATTGGCCTATTATTAGTCCTATATTTGTTTATTATTGTTACATGTACAACATACAGTCAAAAAAACTTTTCTTTGAGTGCTATCCAATCAAATCAGAAAAATGCTTTAGATGAATACAGACAAGATGCACTGTGAAGGAATACTGTGGGTCAGGAACAGGAAAGTAGCTGCTCAACGAAATAAACAGTTCCACTCATGCACAACCGTGTCTTTGTTAGAGAACAGAATACATTGATACTAAAGCGAGTGGTATGGTAAAGGCTTAGCATTTTGGGAAGTTTGACCAGGGCATGACCTTCACAATACATGGCAGGACTCTGGATGGTGTCGCAGAACAGAGGGATCTAGGAATGCAGGTACATAGTTTCTTGATAGTGGTGGCACAGGTGGTCAAAAAGCCTTTCGGCACATTGGCCTTCATCAGTCATAGTATTGAGTATAGAAGTTGGGATGTTAAGTTCCAGGTGTACAAGGCACTGGTGAGGCCACATTTGGAGTATTGTGTTCAGTTTTGGTCACCCTATTATAAGAAAGATGTCAGAAACAAAGCAGAGCCTGCATTGATGACTCATCAAAGGTGGATGCAGGCTCTGCTTTGTTCTGTGCCTCTCCATATCTCCAGTGTCCTCCTCCCTGAATCTTAATCTTGAAGGGTCTCGACCCAAACTGTTACCTATTCCTTTTCTCCAGAGATGCTGCCTGACCCACTGAGTTACTCCAGCATTTGTGTCTATCATCGGTGTAATCCAGCATCTGCAGTTCCTTCTTGCACATAAGAAAGTAGTTGTTAAGCTGGAAAGTGTGTAGAGAAGATTTACAAGGATATTGCCAGGACTTGAGGGCCTGAGCTATAGGGAGATGTTGGGCAGACTAGGATTGTATTGCTTGGAGCTTGGGACCAAGGACAGACATGGGAATGGGAAATGGAATTAAAATGGCTGGCAATTGGGAGATCCAGTAATTGATTTATAATTCACACGCAACACCCAAAACTATACACAGGTAATGTGCAAACCCAAGGAGGTAAATGAATCACAGTGTTTGCGTGACATATGATCATTTCCCATTGACATCGGAATATATTGCCATAGGGTTCTCCATGTAGCATACTTTATGCATATAGTACTAGAATGTTAGGAAATCATAACAAGTGATCACAAAAATCGCACATTTCCATTGCTTATGTGATTAAGGACTATGAACAGAGTCTGTGAGTAAAGCAGTTAAATTGCTTTAAATACATGCATGACATTAATTTGCTTTTTGGTATTTGTTAGTGGAATAAGTTTGTGCTTCTCTCAGTCAAACAACTTTGAACAGAGCATTGTGAAGAAAACTGTGATCAAAATCTGATTCCGCCCACAGCTCTCTGTTTTTATAATAGAATTTAAGCCAGCAATTACCATAGATTTGCCATTTGTTTATTGATTCGATGATTATTCCAACAAATATGAAAGAATTTTGAAGTATTTTATTACATGGAAATGTACATCTATATAATAAAACTCTCGTTTGTTTGTTTGTTTATTCCTGAACTACAGCCAAAATGGTGCACGATAGTGTGACAATTTTAGGCCCACCTTGCTCACCGTCGTCTCTTTGGTGCTAAAGGAAGAAGTTTCATTGAAATCTGTGTTATATTTTTTAAGTTATTCACATTTTAAAGTTTAAATCTATCTCCTTGGGAAGGAGGGGGGAGGGGGAAGAGGGCGGATAAGGGGGGTTGAGGGGGATGGAGGGGGGGAAGGAGAGGAGGGACGAGAGGAGATGGAGAGGGGAGGAGGGAGGGAGGGGGAGGGGGGGAAGGGGGGAGGAGGGAGGGGGGAGGGATGGAAGGAGTTGGAGGGAGTGGGGGGGAGAGGGTGGTGGAGGTGGGGACAGGGAGAAGGGAGTAGGGGAGGAGAGGGGGAGGAAGGAGGAAGGGGAGGGGGAGAGGGGAGGGGAGGGGGAGAGGAAAGGGGGGAAGAGGGGGGAGAGAGGGGGGAGGGAGGGGGGAGGAGAGGGGAGGGAGGAGGGGAGGGAGGAGAGGGTGCTGCACCAATGAAGAAGAGGTTTGGGCCCAACTTGGTCTAGTTAAAAATAAATATTTCATACAGGAATGGGTAAATGAATGAATTTAATTGTTTTTGTGATGTGTTGACATTTGTGCAATAATTGTTGTCAAAAAATGTCTCTGTTCTTTAAGAAGCACCAACAACCTTTCGTATCCACATGTTAGGAATCTTATTTATAGTCTTTTCCAAAAGGCAGTACTAAAGACTGGGTTGCATCCCCGTAGCAGAGATTAGGTACCTGCTTCTGGTGGGGACATTGTACTACAATCAAACTCTGCATATTAGCACTGGGTGACATTTCACCCATTCCTTCTCTCCCGAGATGCTGCCTGACCCACTGAGTTACTCCAGCATTTTCTATCTATCTTCAGTGTAAACCAACATCTACAGTTCCTTCCAAAGCATATTGGTACTGGTATTAGTTTATAATTTTTACATGTACCAATATACTGTGAAACACTTTGTTTTGTGCACTATCCAGGCAAAACATAGCATTCATGAGTACATCAGGTATGCAAAAGAGAAAATAAAAGGTGCAGTATATACAGGAAGAGAAAAATAATACTTCACCATACTTGACATCTGAAGATCAATGAAATGCTCCTATGATATTCATCTCCACACCCTTTTTACGACATTAATCAATATCACTTTAAAACAATTAATGCCTCCATTAAAATTGTGAAGTCAAGAACACTGGGTGAGAAATTAAACATTTATTTATTATTACTAACCAAACTGTATGGTTTAATAATGATCTGAAAAATCCCACATGACAAAATCCAGTGAAGAAGCTGAAAAAAATCCATTCTTTGCAGCGAATGAATGTATTGCTACAAATAAGATGGATGGAAATTTCACGTGACATTAGCATCATCAGCAAGCCACCTCATAAATGTTGTTACCGTTTTAAAACTATGCTTCCTCTTGATTTGTACTTGTGAGTAGACCACTCTTATTGCATCAGAAAAGAACTTTTATGCATTTTATAATTCTAAGCACTACTATTCTGATTGACTGGAGAGTATTATCCAAAATGATCAGTGTTGACTCTTAAGCTTTGTCGGACTATAAATTGAATGATACTTAAATGAAAATACTGTCATGTATAGTTTTTCAAAATTTGACTGAATTAAAGAAGGCTAATAGAACTACAAAGGACTGCAAATAAGAATTATATTCAGATATGGCTATTGACTTTGATATTTGAAACCAAATTATTAATATTAAGTCATGTTAGGTACAAAAAAGCTATTTTCCAAATTAAAACTATCAATTAATAAATAACCTTTGACCTTAACTTTGTGAGACTCGATTTATATTGACAATACCAAAATATGAAAATGGTCAGTTTGTGTTCAGTGCCAGCATTACCAAAGGAATTTAATGCCATGCCACATTTATATATAAAAACAGTGAACTAATCACATCAGCTGAACTAAGAAAATATTGTAGCGACCATAGAGAATGGTCCAGGTCGTCGAACCCTCGGATTGGCCAGCGAGGTCACGTGGGAACGCGACCATGAGGATTGGTCCAGCAAACGACATCGCTGATTGGCCAGCGATGTCAGGTGCGCGTTTGGCGCCCGATTTAGCCAGTTCGGCGAAGTCTTCAAGGAAGACAGTAAGTTTATATTGGTTGTCCTGTAACTTGTTGTTTTGATTCTGTATTCGTGTATTGCGGCTGCAATAAACTTCGTCTACAACTAGCAAGTTTCGGACTCGCCATAATATGAACAAAATGACAAATCTCAATTATTCATTCTGGGGATAACACATATCATTGTTCAGGAATAGAAGATAAAGACCAAAGAATTTAAAATCATTATGTAAAGTAATTCATCAAAGTTACCCAGTAGCACATGAGTCAGTATAAGGTCAAGACAATCGAATGGAGTTTATTATCATTTGGACACATACACAAGTCAAGTTTATTTGTCACATACACATACACGATGTCCAGTGAAATGAAAGTGGCAATGCCTGCGGATTGTGCAACAAAAAAAAAGAATTACAGTTACAGCATATAAATTAAAGTTAATAATGAGAAGACAAAATTTAGTCCCTGGAGTTATAAAAGTTAACAGTCCTGATGGCCTGTGGGAAGAAACTCCGTCTCATCCTCTCCGTTTTCACAGCCTGACCGTAGCATCTGGAACAGTCCGTTGCTGGGGTGGCAGGGGTCCCTCATAATCTTGCTTGCTCTCGATCTGCACCTCCTGATGTATAGGTCCTGCAGGGGTGTGAGTGTAGTTCCCATGGTGCGTTCTGCCGAATGCACTACTCTCTGCAGGGCCTTCCTGTCCTGGGCAGAGCTGTTCCCAAACCAAACTGTAATGTTGCCGGACAGGATGCTCTCTACAGCCCCAGAGTAGAAGCAATGAAGGATCCTCAGAGACACTCTGAATTTCCTCAGCTGTCTAAGTGGTAAACGCGCTGCTTTGCCTTACCCACCAGTGCGGCAATGTGTGTTATCCATGTCAGATCCTCTTTGATGTGGACTCCCAGGTATTTAGAACTGCTCACCCTATCCACAGTAGACCCATTTATCTCCAGTGGCGTGTACGTCCTTGGATGTTGAGTCCTTCTAAAGTCCACAATCAGTTCTTTCGTTTTTTTGACATTCAAGAGGAGCCTATTGTCCTGATACCAGAGTGCCAGATCAGCCACCTCCTCCCGGTAGGCCTTCTCATCGTTGTTGGAGATCCGGCCCACCACCACAGTGTCATCAGCAAACTTGATGATGGAGTTTGAGCTGAACCTGGCCACACAGTCATGTGTGTACAGGGAGTACAGTAGGGGGCTAAGGACGCAACCCTGGGGGGATCCTATGTTCAGGGTGAGGGGGCTAGATGTGTGTTCTCCCATCCTGAACACTTGGGGCCTGGCCGTGAGAAAGTCCAGGACCCAGGCACATAGAGGAGTGCTAAGCCCCAGTTCCAGCAGCTTCTCAGCCAGTCTGGTGGGGACTATGGTATTGAAAGCTGAACTAAAGTCAATAAACAGCATCCTCACATAGCCCCCCTTATGGCTGTCCAGATGAGAGAGAGTGGTGTGCAGAACCTGGGAGACCGCATCATCCGTGGACCTGTTCGGACGGTATGCGAACTGAGGTATACACGGAGGTATAGGTCCAATAAAAAACTTGCTTGCAGCAGTAGCACAGGCACATTGACTCAGACGACATAAAAAACATAAATTGTGCAGAACAGTTGAATGAAAAAATTGATGCAAAAAGGCAAGGCATTAGTGCAAAACACAATTGGAAAACTAGTCCATAGTAGAGCAAGAGATAGTCCATAGTTTTTATTTGCTGAGGTAGGACTAGAACCGTGCAAGAACCTGATTGTTATAGGAAAGTAGCTGTTCCTGAACCTGGTGGTGTGGGACTTCAAGCTTTTTAATTCCTGCCTGATTGTAGCATAAGGGTCTGGCCTGAATGGTGCAGATCCTTGCAGATGGATGTCACCAGCACAAGGAACAAGAGGTTAAGAATTAATAGGGATGATCCTTATCCTTTGGCAAAGAAAAGACTAACCTGACACCAAGAAGGGTAGCTGTGTGAAAGAAAATCACCAAGTGCTGGAGGAACTCAATTGTTCAGGCAGCATTTGTGGATTGAATGGATAGGTGATGTTTGGGTCAAGACCCTTCTTTGTGATTAGACTGAGCTCACAACTCTGATGGGCATCAATACTGATGGTCTTGATGGAGGAAATGTTATGACCAATTCTAACTGACAGGTCTGCCGGTCGTGTAGTCCAGTAGCCTGGTGCAGATGGAGGCCCAATGCCAAGGTCCAGAAGTTTAGTGATGAACTTACTCAGTATGATGGTGTTGAAGGCTGAGCCGTAGTCAATTAATAGCATCCAGGCATAGGTGTTAAAAAAAAGGACTTCCAAAGTAATAATCTCAGGCTTACTGCCTGTGCCACGCGATAGTGAGAATAGGAATGGAGTGAGGTGGAGGATAAATACGTGGCTGAGGAACTGGTGCAGGGAGCAGGGTTTCAAGTTTCTGGATCATTGGGACCTCTTCTGGGGGAAGTATGACCTGTACAAAAAGGACGGGTTGCATCTGAACCCGAGGGGAACCAATATCCTGGCGGGGAGATTTGCTAAAATAACTGCGGAGACTTTAAACTAGTACGGTTGGGGGGAGGGACTCAAACACAGATAGCTAATAGGCAGTGTGTGAGGCAGGAGGCAGAAAAGGGAAACACTCAGACCCAATATGTAGGAGAGAAAGAAGGGAAAAGAAATAAACTGAGAATAAGAAATGATGGGTCCCTTAAATGTGTATATTTTAATGCTAGGAGCATTGTAAGAAAGGTGGATGAGCTTAGAGCCTGGATTGACATCTGGAAGTATGATGTTGTGGCGATCAGTGAAACATGGTTGCAGGAGGGTTGCGATTGGCAATTAAATATTCCAGGATTTCATTGTTTCAGATGTGATAGAATCGGAGGGGCAAGAGGTGGGGGTGTTGCATTGCTTGTCAGGGAGGATATCACAGCAGTGCTTTGGCAGGACAGACTAGAAGGCTCGATTAAGGAGGCTGTTTGGGTGGAACTCAGAAATGAGAAAGGTTTAGCAACACTTATAGGGGTGTATTATAGACTGCCAAATAGGGAACGAGAATTGGAAGAGCAAATATGTAAGGAGATAGCAGATATTAGTAGTAAGCACAGAGTGGTGATTGTGGGTGATTTCAATTTTCCGTATATAGACTGGGAATCACATTCTGTTAAAGGGCTGGATGGTTTGGAGTTTGTAAAATGTGTGCAGGATAGTTTTTTGCAGCAATACGTAGAGGTGCCTACCAGAGAAGGGGCAGTGTTGGACCTCCTGTTAGGAAATGAGATGGGTCAGGTGACGGGGGTATGTGTTGAGGAGCACTTTGGGTCTAGTGATCATAATGCCATTAGTTTCAATATCATTATGGAGAAGGTCAAATCTGGACCAAGGGTTGAGATTTTGGATTGGAGAAAGGCTAATTTTGAGGAGATGAGAAAGGATTTAAAAGGAGTGAAATGGAAATTGTTGTTTTATGAAAAGGATATAATAGAGAAATGGAGGATATTTAAAGGTGAAATTTTGAGAGTACAGAGTCTTTATGTCCCTGTTCGGTGGAAAGGAAAGAATAATAATTTGAAAGAGCCATGGTTTTCCAGGGAAATTGGACACTTGGTTCGGAAAAAGAGGGAGATATACAATAAATATAAGCGGCAGGGAGTAAATGAGGTTCTTGAGGAATATAAAGAATGTAAAAGGAATCTTAAAAAGGAAATTAGAAAAGCGAAAAAAAGATATGAGGCTGCTTTGGCAAGTAATGTAAAAGTAAACCCCAAGGGGTTCTACAGATATGTCAATAGCAAAAGGATAGTGAGGGATAAAATTGGTCCATTAGAGAGTCAGAGTGGACAGCTATGTGCTGAGCCGGAAGAAATGGGGGAGATATTAAACAATTTCTTTTCTTCGGTATTTACCGAGGAGAAGGATATTGAATTATGTGAGGTAAGCGAAACAAGTAGAGTAGTGATGGAAATTAGGAGGATTAAAGAAGAGGAGGTACGGACACTTTTGAAGAATATAAAAGTGGATAAGTCTCCAGGTCCTGATAGGATATTCCCTAGGACATTGAGGGAAGTTAGTGCAGAAATAGCAGGGGCTATGACGGAAATATTTCAAACGTCATTAGAAACAGGGATGGTGCCGGAAGATTGGCGCATTGCGCATGTTGTGCCTTTGTTTAAAAAAGGTTCTAAAAGTAAACCTAGCAATTATAGACCTATTAGTTTGACGTCTGTGGTGGGAAAATTAATGGAAAAGATACTTAGGGACAATATATATAATTATTTGGATAATCAAGGCCTGATTAGAAACAGTCAACATGGATTTGTGCCTGGAAGGTCATGTTTGACTAATCTTCTTGAATTTTTTGAAGAGGTTACCAGGGAAATTGATAAGGGCAAGGCTGTGGATGTTGTCTATATGGACTTCAGTAAGGCATTTGACAAGGTTCCACATGGAAGGTTGATTAAGAAGGTTAAATCGTTGGGTATTAATAGTGAGGTTGCAAGATGGATTCAACAATGGCTGAATGGGAGATACCAGAGGGTAACGGTTGACAATTGTATGTCAGGTTGGAGGCCAGTGTCTAGTGGAGTGCCCCAAGGATCTGTGTTGGGTCCACTGTTGTTTGTCATTTACATTAATGATCTGGATGATGGTGTGGCAAATTGGATTAGTAAATATGCAGATGATACTAAGATAGGTGGAGTAGTTGATAGTGAGGTAGATTTTCAAAGTCTACAGAGAGACTTGGGCCTTTTGGAAGGGTGGGCTGAAAGATGGCAGATGGAGTTTAATGCTGATAAGTGTGAGGTGCTGCATTTTGGTAGGACAAATCAAAATAGGACGTACAGGGTAAATGGTAGGGAATTGAGGAATGCAGTGGAACAGAGGGATCTGGGAATAACTGTGCATTGTTCCCTGAAGGTGGAATCTCATGTGGATAGGGTGGTGAAGAAGGCGTTTGGTATGCTTGCCTTTATAAATCAGAGCATCGAGTATAGAAGTTGGGATGTAATGTTGAAATTGTACAGGGCATTGGTGAGGCCAAATCTGGAGTATGGTGTGCAGTTCTGGTCGCCAAATTATAGGAAGGATGTCGACAAAATGGAGAGGGTACAGAGGAGATTTACTAGAATGTTGCCTGGGTTTCAGCACTTAGGCTACAGAGAGAGGTTGAACAGGTTGGGTCTTTATTCTTTGGAGCGTAGAAGGTTGAGGGGGGACTTGATAGAGGTTTTTAAAATTTTGAGAGGGACGGACAGAGTTGACGTGGGTAGGCTTTTCCCTTTGAGAGTGGGGAAGATTCCAACAAGGGGACATAGCTTCAGAATTGAGGGACAAAGGTTTAGGGGTAACATGAGGGGGAACTTCTTTACTCAGAGGGTTGTGGCTGTATGGAATGGGCTTCCGGTGGAAGTGGTGGAGGCTGGCTCGATTTTATTATTTAAGAGTAAATTGGATAGGTATACGGATAGGAGGGGATTGGAGGGTTATGGTCTGAGTGCAGGTAGATGAGACTAGGTCAGGGAGAATGGTCGGCGTGGACTGGTAGGGCCGGACAGGCCTGTTTCCATGCTGTAGTTGTTATATGTTATATATGTTCTTATTGTCAAGGTAATCCAAGCAAATATCAGGCCATTTTTTTTCCTTTGGGAACTTCCCATGATATTTAGTACATCTTAATATCTATTCTTGATAATTGCTCCAATCCATTTTCTTCCAACCTTTCAAGACAAGCCCTAATGCTACGTTAAACTCACCCATAAGGAAGCCGCTGTTATTATAAGGCTTGTCTATCTTTCAGAGTATTTCTCACATACTAATCGCTACATCCAGTACTTCCAGTCACAGTACTTCCAGGGTACAACAGATCACTCTATAGTTCCTAATGTGGATCTGAGATTTGCACCTTAGTTCCGATCCTCAAATGCACCAGTATATGATTAGTTTTGTTTTATTCTCGACTTAAGATCATTCTATGTCAGACTATCAATTAGTTTCAAAATAGAGAACTAAATTCATAAAGGCCATTCATTGTAACAAAAAGAACATTTTTAACACAATTAATTTTAAATTTTGTTTCTTTTGGTTTTGGACATGAGTAAAAAAGTATGGAATATTATATATTAAATATTTACTCTAGCAAAATGTTTCTGGTAATTCTCGAAGGGAAAATTATAACTTTTGAAATGTTTATTATTTAAAGCAATTTGATATGGAGGTGTGTAAATAGAGAAAGATGAATGAGAACGGTGCAGAAAAAAATACTGGACCTCTGTGATCCAGAACACCACAGCTGTTAGTCTTAAATCGTTGAAAATGCTGGAAACATTCAGCAAATCTCCCATCATCATGGCACTCTTGCCTGTCACCCACCAACACTACAGTTGTTCACTGGCAGCAGAGAATTTGATCACTCCACCTAATTCTCTGCAATTCTGTAGCAATCTAAACCGTTGAATAACTTTGCTCCCTGCAATGATATTCAAATGCACTAAATTGTGTAATGACTTAAATAATTTCTGCACAAGGTTCAATGAATGGTTTAAATCCACATGTTTAGAAATATAATCAGAATATTACATTCAACATAATCTGCACTCTGAAATGAATTTTGGAAGTCGAGTGCAGAGCATATCATAATTACAAAACATATACAGTGCTACCAAACAGAGATGAATTCCTGGACATGAATTTTAATTGCAAATTCTGGGTGTGACCTCTTCGAGTTAAAATACAGTTGAATTAACTTTAACCAAACTGAAAAATATTGTTACGATTTATTACTTTGTTAAGTTAATTTGTACTTCATTCAATAAAACTTAATTATTTTCAAATGTTTTTGACAATGGGAATCATCCTTAAGAGATAACATTTTCATCAGTCCAGTGATTTCAAAATTATTTCCATCTGCACTTGAGTCAACAGCACACTTTATTTCCAACAATAATGTCTGACTGCTGATGTCTGTAAAAATGACTTTAATTACATAAATTCTGAGAAACCTGGAAACCAGGATGCCTGTTTTGAGTATCCTGGACCAGTATATGAATTGTGTGTGAGCATTTGTACCTCAAGCATTTGAATGTTATAGAAGAATCTCATCTTTAATCGACATGGACTCCTTGTCATTAGACATAGACCTCATTCTGTGAAGACCATGGGATAAGCTAGTGAGCAACAGCCACCTGGCGTTTAAAGACCATGCACAACCATCTTCTACTCTACAGAACTGAAATGGAAAGGTACCCTCATTTCCTTAGGACTGCCTTAGAAGAAAGAGATCTAGTACCAATTATAGCTATGGATCAAGGAGAACTGTTGTGTGATTTTTGAGAAAGAAAGCAAGATATTTAAAGCTCATGCTGCAATACTACAAGAAACCATAGCAAAGGGTGCAAATCATCCACTGGTCCAGTGGGAGCTGGAGAATTGTGATCCTCAACTCTTAGGGTCAAAGAATTGTACAGCATAGAAACAGGTCCTTCAGCCCGTCATACTGAAATTGCTCTTATATATACTCATCTGATTCACCTTCATTTCGCCCACAGCCTTCGCTGCAACACATGATCTCTTCAGTTTTTTTGTTAACTGCAGCTATTGATCTTGCAACTACTGAATCCAGTGAGGAAACAAGAACTTTCTTGCTTGGTATCATTTCAAGCAATACCTTCATATTGCAGAACCAATACCTCCTTTTAATATTATTTGAGAGAAGAAGCAGCATTTGAATGTTATTTGGCTGTGGTTTTCTCTCTAGAATACAAATGGTTACTTTATCTGTGGTTACTAATGCTCATAATTGCCATATGTCATTCATTGCCATGATTTCCAATTGGGTTCTAAATTGAATTTTCAAGTGAGTCATAGTTTATCAGGCAAATACTCAGAAAGCCAAGGACTACATCATTTACAGAATTGGAATTATGAACGCAAAAGACCTTTCAAAAGATTACTGGTGGTTGAATTGGTAAAAATTAGTATTGCAATTGGCACATCATTTACAATAACTTTAGAGGGCACTTACTGTGTTAAAAGATCTAATACATTATTCTTGAATCTGGTTGTATGTGTTTTCAAGCTTTTGTATTTTCTGCCCATAGGGCGAAGAAAAAACAGAGAATTACTGGTTCTTGATGTGAGTGGTCCTTGATTATGTTAGCTGCTTTCCTGAGGTTGCAGTTAGTGTAGATGGAATCAATGAAGGGGGGGGGGGGGGATGGAGATAACAGGTTTGCATGATAGATTGGGCTGCGTCCACAAATCTCTGCAGGTCCTTACGGTCTTGGACAGAGCAGTTGTGTACCAAATTATGATGCATTCCAATTTGGTGATATCTATGGTGCATCTGTAGAAATTAGTAAGAATCATCAATACTAGATAAATACAGGTTTTCACAATTTTTGAGGCATGCATAGAGGTATTGCCATTTTTATATTTTGCTGGTATGAGAACAGGATAGAAATCAACACTTCCATCACACTGATGTAATGGTAGGAGATTGACTTCATAAGATCATAAGTGATAGGAGTAGAATTAGGCCATTTGCCTCATCAAGTCTACTCCGCCATTCAATCATAGCTGATGCATCTCTCCCTCCTAACCCCATTCTGCTCCTACTTGATTTGGGAGTTAATATTACTTTAAACTTGGAGTTAATCTATTGCCAATAAATTGTTCACGATTGCATTAACTGAGACTAGTTCGGAAATCCACAATTTTGATCACATTAATCTTGACTACATTCACAATCAAATGCAAATTCTAGAATTGAATGTGTTCAAACTCACATTTCTCACCCTCCCTGAATTTTACTTCATAAAAAACTTCATCTCCATGGTCGTTATGTCATATCTTTCAAACCATTTTATATATAGAGAAATTAAAAATAGGTTTAGGTTTAGATTTATTGTTGTCATATGCACCAAGTTTCAGTGAAAAGTTTTGTTTTGCTGATATCCAAACAGATCAGATAAAGCATACATAGATATAATTGGTTCAAACTTAAGTACAGTAATAAAGCAAAGGGGAAGATTACGAGTGCAGAATGTAGTTCTCAGCCTTGTAGCGTATTGTGACAGATTAGTTCCATAGACAAAGTCCAATGTCTTCTTTGGGGTAGAGGTGAATCAAACAGTACCTTAGCTTGTTGAAGGACCATTTTGAAGTCTGATAACAGAGGGGGAAAAGCTGTTCCTGAATCTGGTGATGTGCACTTTCACGATTCTGTACTTTTTGCCAGACAGGAGCAGGGAGAAGAAAGAATGAAAGTCTTTGATCAAGTTGGTTGCTTTTCAGTGGCAGCTTTTCTGGCAGCGTAGATGGAGTCAATGGTGGAAAGTCTGGTCTGTGTGATGGATGGGGTACTCTCTGCAATTTCTTGAGGTCTTGGGCAGAGCTTTCCCAAACCAAGCTGTGATCAACATGACAGTACGCTTTCTTTGGGCGCATCTTTAAAGGTTTGTAAGTGTCGCTGGAGATATCCCAAATTTCCTCAGTTTCCTCAGGAAGTAGAAGCATCGGTGTGCCTTTCTGAATGTCGCATCAATGTGGTTGGTCCACGACGGATCATTAGCAATATTAACGTCAAGCAGCATGAAGCTCCCAAATATTTCCACTTCCTCACTAGCAGGGGTGATGTGGACATTTGATGATATTGACTGCCTTTCTAAGGCAGTGCCTCCTATAAATCCCTTTGATGGTGGGGAGGTCAGTACCTGTCATAGACTGGGCAGTGTCTGCCAATCTCTGCAATCTCTTTCATTCCTGGGTGTTCAAGTTGCTGAACCGGGCCCTCACGCAACCAGCCAGTAAACTCTCTACCGTAATGCTTCAGAAATTCAATAAAGCATTTATCGATATACCAAATCTCTTCAATCTTCCAAGGAAGCAGAGGCATTAATGAGCTTTCTTTGTGATTGCATCCATGTGCTGGGCTCAGAGAGATCTTCAGAGATTACACGCCATCAAATTTGAAGCTGTTGACTCTCTCCACTGTCAGCCCATCAACGAAGAGACGTTTGTGGATCCCTGTCTTTCCCCCCTCCAGAAGTCAACGTCAGATCTTTGGTCTTGCTGATGTTAAAAACAACCTTTATCACCATTCTATCACCATTCAATCAGATTATCAATCTCCCTACTATACATTGACTCGTCGTTACCCATTCATCATCCAACAACAGTGATACTATCGGCAAATTTGAAAATAGCGTTGGAGCTGTGTCTGGCTACACTGTTATGGGTATAGTGAGCAGAGCAGGAGACTGAGCACACAGCCTGAGGTGCTCCTCTGTTGATGGTTATCGTGGAAGAAGCATTGTTGAAATTTTGTGCTCATTGTGGAATATCGATGATAAATGCCAAGGATCCAATTGCACAGTGATGAACAGAGACCAAGTTCTCCGAGTTTGATGATAGGTTTGGAGGGCATGATGGTGTTGAACACTGAGCTGTAGTGATGAACAACAGCATGACAAACATGTTCTTATTGTCCAAGTGATCCGGTGCAGAGTAGAAAGCCAGCGAGAAAGCAACCTCTGTTGATTTATTGCGGTGGCAGACGAATTGGCATTGGTCCAGATCCTTACTAAGGCTGGAGTTGATAGGCATCATGACCAACCTATCAAAGCATTTCATCACCATGGTCATGTCGGTGGTCACTGAGGCTTGCCACCTTAGAACATGGGTAGTAGTGATAGTCTTCTTCAACAGATCCTTGATCACTTCCCAACATTATAATAATAATAATAATAATAATACATTTAATTTATATAGCGCTTTTCTGGAAACTCAAAGACGCTTTACAGAGTAAGTAAAACATAAAAATAAATAAATAAGCGAAAGATTTATCCAGACGGAGAAGCGGCGAACAAACAGCGCCAGCGTCCTCTCACGTCAGGGTCCGGCGTAAATGGTTGACAATAAACAATAAACAGTAAATGATTGACAGTAAACAATAAAGAACACAAGACACACAATTACAGTTTAACACAGACAACCATCACAGTGATTCCTCCAGGCACACCCTCACTGTGATGGAAAGCAAAGAAAAGTCTTATCTCCTCCTCATTCTTCTCCCGCGGTCAGGCAGTCAAACTGCTGCTTCGAGGCGATCGAGGCTCCCGATTTTTGAAACCCCCGCCGGGCGATGGAAGGACCCAGGGCTGAGCCGAGCAGGCCGATGAAGGTCCTAAGCCCCCACCGGGCGATGGAAAGTGCCGCGGCCGAGCCACGCAGGGCGATGAAGGTCCTGTGAACGGGTCGATCAAGCCTTACGATTCGGGGCGGTCGAAGCTGCTACAGCTGGAGCTCCCGAAAGCCGGTCGCCAGCCAGGGACCTGCGAGCTCCCGAAGTTGCGGTCCACAGAGCCTGCGGTAAGTCCAGGTAAGATGGTGAGTCCAGGCCCTGCGACCGGAGCCTTCAAGGTCGCTCCCAGCTGGAGGCCGCCAACTCCACGGTGTTAGGCTGTAGCGCGAACGGGGATACGACATGGAAAAGGTCGCATCTCCGTTGAGGAGATTTAGAAAAAAGGTTTCCCCCACCCCCCCACCCCCCACCACCCCCACATATACACAGCTAAAAATAGGTCAATACATACATTTAAACGCTAACAATAGACAAAGACAGAAAAAAAAGACAGACAGACTGCCGGTGAGCTGCAGCCAATATTTGCTGATGTTGAATGTCTATGTTGACTATGTTTTTAAAACTCTGTGTAAATTGTGCTGGTGATGCCCAGTGATCAAATGAGAACCAGTGGTCCATTGAGGGCCTCAAAACGTTGTCTGCTCTGGACCATCTCAATTTGCAATGCTCAATATCTCAGGGACACCACATCTGACAAAATAAGCTTGTGAATTATATCAGGAGTTACACAGATGTCAGACCAGTTTCCAGAAGAACACACTATGGCGAGTCTGGAGGCTTGTACTTTGTTAAAGAAGTTTATTGCGGCAGCAATATTCAATTACAAAGGATAACAAACGAGATTACAGACAACCATTAACTCAAACTGTTCACATCGAAGTTCTCTTCCCACTGTCTGGTTTTTGGGCCCCAAAACCACCACCTGACCTTGCTGGCCAATCAGCGGGTTCGACTCTCAGGACCAATCCCTATGGTCGCACCACCATGTGACCTTGCTGGCCAATCCGAGGGTTCGACTCTCAGGACCAATCCCTATGGTCGCTACATGACCCCCCACAGAACCCGAGGTACGGAACCTAGCAGGGAGCTGGATTTCGCGACCAGAACGAGTAAGGAGAGGGGCTGCAGGAACCACAGGAGCAGGGGGTCCCGGATCAGGTGGAATTGCAGGAGGACGGCCCCGCCGAGGCGGTTGGCCGACCAGGACAGGGCGGTCCTGATCCAAGTGTGCAGGTTTGAGCCTGGACACAGAGACGAGATCACTCCTGCCCCCAACATCCAAGGTGAAGGTGACCGTCCCTTTACGCAACACGCGGAACGGTCCTTCATAGACCCTCTGCAACGGGGAACGATGGGCATCTCTACGCAGAAACACAAATTCACAGTCCTTCAAGGCAGGCGGTTCGTGCACCATGGAACACCCGCGACGTGAAGTAGGAACCGGAGCCAGGCAACCCACTCGCGCCCGGAGGGATGCTAAAACCGACGGAACCAAGGGCTGCTGACCAGAGGACTCCGGAAGGAAATCCCCGGGCACTGTGAGTGGCGAGCCATATACCAGTTCCGCGGACGAAGTTCCGAGATCCTGCTTAAGAGCAGTACGGATGCCCAAAAGGACCCAGGGGAGCTGGTCTACCCAGTCAGGGCCGTCCAGCCGCGCACTGAGGGCCGCCTTAAGTTGCCTGTGAAACCTCTCCATGAGCCCATTAGCCTGTGGGTGTTACGCCGTGGTCTGCTGCAACCGGGAACCATACAGCTCCGCAAGCGTAGCCCAAAGGGCAGAGGTGAACTGGGCACCCGGTCGGTGGTAATGACGGACGGAACACCGAAACGGGCCACCCAATGGAGGGCCAGGGCCCGGGCACAAGAGGTGGCGGAGGTGTCGGACAACGGGAAGGCCTCCGGCCAACAGGTAAATCGGTCAACCACCGTGAGTAGGTGAGTGTAGCCCCTGGAGGAAGGTAAAGGCCCAACTAAATCAACGTGAATATGAAAAAAACGGACTGCAGGGACCGCAAACTCCTGCACCGGAGGTTGGACATGCCGGTGAACTTTAGCGGTCTGGCAGGGAACACAGGAACGGGCCCAAGCGGCTACTTGTTTCCGCAGGCCATGCCACACAAACCTAGCGGCCACTAAGGCAGAGGTGGAGCGGATGGACGGGTGCGCCAGCCCATGAATGGCATCAAACACCCGGCGCTGAAGGGCGGCCGGCACCACCGGCCTAGGGCGGGGAAGGGAAACATCACACCAGACTTTTGTACCCGCAGGCCCGCAAGCCACTTGGGCCAACTTCAACCCCGAAGTGGTGGACTGGTATGCTGAGGCAGTGTCTGCCAGGCGCTGTGCCTCCGCAAGCTCCTGGAAATCCACCTCGCATTCCACCGCTGAAATTGGGGAAATGGCTGGCCGGGACAGGGCATCAGCAACGGCATTAAGCTTACCCGCGACGTGTCGGACATCGGTAGTAAACTCTGAGACAGCAGTCAGGTGCCGCTGCTGGCGGGCCAACCATGGGTCGGACACTTTCGAAAAAGCAAAAGTCAATGGTTTGTGGTCCGTAAAGGCCACAAATGGGCGGCCTTCTAGAAAATACCTAAAGTGGCGGACAGCTAAATAGAGAGCCAGAAGCTCTCGGTCAAAGGCGCTATACTTCAGCTTAGCCGGATTAAGCTGTCGGCTGAAAAACGCCAAGGGCTGCCAACTGCCATCTACCTGCTGTTCCAAAACCCCTCCCACCGCCACGTCCGACGCATCGACCGTCAGGGCCATGGGGGCGGAGGCGCTTGGGTGGACGAGCATGGTGGCGTCTGCCAGAGCCACTTTAGCTGCCTCAAAGGCCGTCTCAGCGGCCGCGGACCACTCCAACTCGACAGGTTTGCCTGCGAGACACTGGAAGAGCGGACGCATGACCCGTGCCGCTGCCGGTACGAACCTATGGTAGAAATTCATCATGCCCACGAACTCCTGCAACCCCTTCACTGTGGTGGGCCGCGGGAAGGCACGGACAGCGTCCACTTTTTCGGGCAAAGGAGTGGCGCCGGCAGAGGTGATCCGGTGTCCTAAGAAATCAATAGAGTGGAGGCCAAATTGACACTTGGAGGGGTGGATGATGAGCCCGTGGTCTTGAAGCCGCCGGAACACGGTCCGCAAATGGACCAGGTGTTCCTGCTCCGAGCGACTGGCGACCAGGATATCATCCAAATAAATGAACACAAAAGACAAATCCCGACCAACATGGTCCATATGCCACTGGAAAGCCTGTGCCGCGTTCAAACCGAAAGGCATACGCAACCATTCGAACAACTCGAACGGAGTGATCGTGGCAGTCTTTGGAATGTCTTCCGGACGCACAGGAATCTGGTGGTAGCCCCGCACCAAATCAATTTTGGAGAATACCATGGCACCTTCCAGCCCAGACGAGAAGTCCTGGATGTGCGGTATGGGGTAGCGGTCTGCCGTGGTGACGGCGTTAAGGCATTGGTAATCTCCACATGGTCTCCATCCCCCAGATGCTTTGGAGACCATATGCAACGGAGAGGCCCACGGGCTGTCGGACCGACGGACAATGCCCATTTGTTCCATCTTCCGGAATTCTGCAGTTTGTCCGGCGGCAACCTCCGGGCCCGAGCGAAAACGGGGGGCCCTCGGTGGGAATGTGATGGACAACGCCGTGCCGGGCAGAAGGGGCGTCGAAACGCTGAACGAGCAGCTCCAGAAACTTAGCCAGGACCGCAGCATAGGGGTCGGAGGCCGCGACAACGGCCTGGACAGTTGGACTGGGCGGGGTGGCCGGCGGTGGAGCAGCGGGCTCATCGCTGCTAGAGGGGGGTCGAAGGCCTTTACCTCGGACAGCGAAAAGACCCAGAGGAAATCTGCGCCCAGGATCGCCTGACCGACTTCCGCGACGATAAACGACCATTCGTACGTGCGGGTGCCGAAAGCCAGAGACATTGCCCGCGTACCATACGTGCGGATGGGGCTACCGTTAACCGTGATGCGGGTAGGCCCTCTCTTACCCGATCGGGCTTCGAGGTCGGTCGGCGGCACGATGCTGACTATGGCTCCCGTGTCGACCAAGAATTCTGTGTCCGTGAATCGATCTCGGACGTAGAGGCGTCGGTTCTGGCCAATCGCAACCGCCTCTATGTACGATAGGCTGAGGCATTTCCCGAGAAGGTGCAAGGTGAGCGGCAGTTGTGGGCTTCTCCACCCCATCGCAGATGATAATAACACCAGCCGCGCTTGTGCGGATCTTTTTGGCGGGGTTTTGAAGAAATGCCGGGAGTCGCGGCGCCATCTTGGTGCCACTGTGGGCTGCCTAATGGTGCTGAGACCCTGTTGATCGAACTGTGTTTTTTCGATTTGGACGCTATGAGCGCATCGGCTTCGCATATGCCACGGGGTCCTTAAAAGAACAATCCGTGAGCATAAGCCTAACATCTTCTGGAAGTTGCTCTCGGAATGCCTGCTCGAACATGAGGCAATCCTTGTGCTCACCTGCCAGCGTCAACATTTCGGCCATGAGGGCGGACGGCAGCCAATCTCCGAGATCCGGCAGGTGCATAAGCCTCTCAGCTCGATCATGCCTACTGAATCCGAAGGTTCGAAGCAAGAGTATCTTCAGCGCCTTGTACTTGCCGTCTGCAGGAGGGGAGGTGATGAACTGCATCACCCGCGCCGACGTCTCAGGTGGTAGAGCGCTGACCAGGTAATAATACTTTGTCTCGTCCACCGAGATGTTTCTCAGGTGGAACTGAGCTTCAGCATGGGCAAACCAAAGTTGTGGTTGATGCGCCCAAAACGGAGGAAGATGAACGCTGACCGCGTTTAGCTGCGGTACGCCGGGCGTTAGAACCAAAGAAGGGGCGTCTTGTCCCTCCATGGTAGATGATCGGTTAGATCACGTCGGGGTCACCAATATGGCGAGTCTGGAGGCTTGTACTTTGTTAAAGAAGTTTATTGCGGCAGCAATATTCAATTACAAAGGATAACAAACGAGATTACAGCCAACCATTAACTCAAACTGTTCACATCGAAGTTCTCTTCCCACTGCCTGGTTTTTGGGCCCCAAAACCACCACCTGACCTAGCTGGCCAATCAGCGGGTTCGACTCTCAGGACCTATCCCTATGGTCGCACAACCATGTGACCTTGCTGGCCAATCCGAGGGTTCGACTCTCAGGACCAATCCCTATGGTCGCTACAACACCTCCTTTCCCGTAACCTTAGCATTCACCTCCCCTCCCCTCCCCTCCCCTCCCCTCCCACCTCCCCTCACCCCCCTCCTCCCCCCCCCCCCCCCCCCTGCATAACTTGCTCCAAAATATAGCAAAACCTAAGGTTCTTAGACTCGGCTGCCAAACAACATTTAGCAGGTCATGACCTACATAAGACCTCTCAGTTCTAAAACTATGAAATAAGACTTTGTGTTGACTTGTGACCCTGATCTACTAAGTTTTAGTTTTTCTTTAGTTTTAGATATACAGAATGGAAATTGGCCCTTCTGCCCACCGAGTCCATGCAGACCATTGGTCACCCATACACACTAGTTTTATGTTATCCCACTTTATCATTCATTACCTGCATATTAGTGACTATTTACAGAGGCCAATTAACCTGCAAATTTACAGAGGCCAATTAACGTCTTTAGAATGTAGGAAGAAACTAGAGCACTCAGAGGAAATCCACATGGTCCTGGGGAGAATGTGCAAACTGCACGCATACATCACCCAAGGTCAGGATTGAACCCAGGTTTCTGGTGCTGTGAGATAGTAACTTTACCAACTGCGGCACAGTGCTGCCCAGATTTGGCTTCCCAGCTACTGTTTAGGGGAAGATTGTGATGGCTTTGGAAACTTAAGCATGTCATTCTCCAGCATTGTCCTGGCATCTCTGCTGGACAGAAACTCTTAAAAAACTACCTCACTGGAGTACACAGACAATTATTTGAGTTTTGAACTGAAGTTTTAAATGGCTTTACATTAATCATATCAACCATTTCCACAGCAGGAGGTGTGTTCTGAGATATTGAAACATAAGAAAGACCCATAAATCACAAGTGCCACATCCAAAGTTGTATTATTGATGGCCTGTCATGCAAGGGCAAGAACAACAGTGAAGCATCCTATTGAATAGATGTGTTCCAGTGTCTGGAATTCATTACGCAGTGTTAACTGTTAAATTATAATTAGCAATGGTTGACTACTGCACACACTTTTATTGCAGTTAATTATAACGTTGCTAGTCTGTCTAAACATTGATAATTTCAAGTATAAATTGAGAATAATTGATATCTGGAATAGGTTAAAAACTCTAATGTAACAACACTATGGCATTAACATCACAGAGTGTTGCATTGATTGACTTATTAATGGTCTTAATCCAGAAATTGGAGAATGGCTTATGGGCAGCAACTGAAGAGTGCAGCTCCAGTGGCAAGCCCTGCACAGAGCTGGTCATGGGAGGCTGAGGAACGGCTTCACGACTGCTTGACGCCAGTGGACTGGGCAATGCTCAAGCACTCGGCAATGAACCAACACGAGTACATTGTACCACGGTTGTTATCGACTTCATAAGGAAGTATATGAAAGAATGTGTTCCCATCAAGACCATTCATGTGTTCCTTAACCAGAAGCCTTGAATGAACCAGGAGGTCCACAATCTATGGAGACCAGATTTTGGGCATTCAAGAAGCAGAAATGGGGAATTGTAGATGCTGGTTTACAAAATAAAGACACAAAACACTGGAGTAGTTCAGCGGGTCAGGAAGCATCTCACCGGAGATGCTGCCTGACCCGCTGAGTTACTCCAGCACTGTCCTTTCTTAGGCATTCAAGTCTAGCGATACAGGATCATATAAAAAGGCAAGGTACAACCTCGATAAGGCCATTGGAACACTTTCTTACTGATCTGGATGCCCTCAAATAGTATAAGATTTTCTTTTAAAGGCAAATGCTGGAAATTAGAGGGGGAAAATTCAGCGGGCTGCAAAGATCAGATCTGTGGATCTTCATTCCATGGCATTCATCTTGCCAAATCAGGCCATAATTCAACCATTCAAAATGTTACATAGAAACATAGAAAATAGGTGCAGGAGGAGGCCATTCAAGCCAGCACCACCATTCATTGTGATCATGGCTGATCATCCACAATCAGTAACCCGTGCCTGCCATCTCCCCATTCCCCTTGATTCCGCTAGCCCCAAGAGCTTTACCTAACTTTCTTTTAAATGCATCCAGTGCCTTCTGTGGCAGAGAATTCCACAAATACACCATACACCAAGAGAATTCCACAAATACACCATACACCAAATCTTCTCAATCGTAAAAGTAAGTAGTGGCATGGATGAGCTTTCTTTGTGATTGCATCGATGTGCTGGGCCCTGAACAGACCTTCAGAGAAATACATTCTGTAGCTGATGATTCTTTCCACCACCATCCCATCGATGAACGCAGGCTCAGAGAATCCAGGGTTTCCTGGATTCAATAGTCAGATCCTTGGTCTTGTAAATGTTGAGAGCTAGTTTGTTATTCTGGCACCATTCCAGCCGATTTTCAATATCCCTCCTGTGCCTGATTGCCTGTTGTTGTTGTTGCCTGATCCCTCATTGCCTGTTATTCATCAAGCAATGGTGGAATCATTGGTAAATTTAGAAAAGGAGTTAGAGGTATGTCTGGCCACAGTCATTATATAGAAAGAGTGGAGCAGAGGACTATATAGCAAATGTAAATTGTTCCTTGTATGTAGATGAGTGGTAGAATTTAGTGGGAGTTGAAGAGAATAGGGTGAAGAGGGTGGTGAATTGGTGGAATTCTTTGCCACAGAAGGCTGTGGAGGCAAAGTCAGTGGATATATTTAAGGCAGAGTTAGATAGGTTCTTGATTAGCACGGGTATCAGAGATTATGGGGAGAAGGCAGGAGAATGGAGTTAGGAGGGAGAGATAGATCAGCCATGATTGAATGGTGAAGTAGATTTGATGGGCCGAATGGCCTAATTCTGTTCCTATCACTTATGATCTAATGAATATGTGGAGAATAAAAAGGGAATTAATGAAATTCCAACACTCATCTACACACAAGGGACAATTTACAGTTGCCAATTACCCACAAACCCACATGTCTTTGGGACATGGGAGGAAACCAAAGTACCCAGAGGAAACCCATGTGGTCATGGAGAGAACATGCAAGCTTCACGTAGACAACATGTGAGGTCACGGGGTTCCTGGGGCTGCTTCTCCACCCTTATTTTCCCCAGCAACATGGGATGCGATGCGTTCAATAGGCCCTAATGTGGAAGTAACCAAGTAGCATTAACCACCATTTATGTCCAATATTAACTTACTCAATACATCTCTCCCTCTGCAATGTGATTCAGGGCTAAACCATATTCCAGTGATGGGCAAATCACACTCAATGTTGACCAGCACAAAAAGTGTGGGCTTAATGTCAGCTTAACCATGATATACATAGCACAGCAAGGGTTCATTCGAGCTATTATGTCCGTGCATTAAAAAAGTATTTGGTAACTCCTATTACACAGCTCTTGATTTTACCTTGTGTAAGAAAATAACTGCAGATGCTGGTTCAAATCAAAGATATCACAAAATGCCAGGTTTCTCCTTGTAAGTTACAGTTTTCAAATGCTGATACAGATACCTTATAAAGGTAAAGACTAGCTATGCCACTGTCAGAAAGCGAGAATACGAGCTCCTCTTCCAGTTGGGTGATATTTTTCCTCAACTCCCCCCTTATCTGTCTACCAGTAAACTATCCTCATGTTTGCCAAGGGAAGTAGATCCCTTCTGTTCATCATGTAGAATGTTCTCCAAATTCTGTGCACCACAGTTGCATCTCCCTGCTACTTCCTCTCTTCCAAAGAAAACAACTTAAATTCCTCTTCAAAATGATAATTCTCCAGTCCTTGGCAGCAGTTTTGCCTTCTTTGCCCCTCTATAATTGCAGGCTAGTTGATGACAGTGGAAACATGTTGTGCTCAATTCAATAAAATAAATAATCTTCCCTCATTATTAATGACAATAGTACATAGAAGTAGAGATTATTTGCTAACATGTTGTATTGATGAGACAGTTTCTCAAAGTTGCTTTAATAATCTGTCAGTTGTGCAGAATGGCAGTTGCAGGAAGGAATATTGTATTGAAATTTACTGAGACTGAGATTCAATTTAAATCTTGGCATATTGTGTTCTCCCCTGACAAGACTATTATTTGCATCATTATTAACAACATGCACTGATAATTTAGAGAGATATGAAGAAGGTAAAAATGCATTATTAATTCAGATTCCAAGGGATATGATTTTCTCTGATATTGTACTGCTTAATACAATTGTACACTATTCCTTTTGAAGCAATTGCAATGCAATCATCAAGCCACTTGAAATAAATGTTAAAATAACACAGAGAGGAGCTTTTACACAGATGTGCTAATGGTCTTCTTCCAAAGGATACCAAAACATCCCCAATATTTTACTGAGCTTAATTAAATTCTTGTTCTTGATAGTGATCGATAAACCAAATTACCTTCTGTGTTGGATATATCGCTTGGCATTATGTTATATTTGTACCATAATTTGTGAGGGACATTTAAGCAATTAATTCACTTCCAAATTAAACAGATCATTGGTTTTGAATTCACTTAATTTAATAATTGGGCACTACAGTTGACCCGAGGGAAACAATTGTATTGCTGATAATGTAATCTGCACCCAAGAGTTCAATTCTCAGTTAAGTCCAGTGTCAAACAAGTATTCCGCGAATACTTCACAATCTTTATCGGTGCAATGTTACAACAGACCTCCAACAAACTGGGAGTGGGGCTAATCTTCAGAACAAGTGTGAATTTACGGCTGTGATACTCCAGATCTAACTTATCCACACCTCAGTAAGCAGACTGCAATCTGCAGACAAAGTTTACGTTTGCATCTGCTAGGTGACCAATTTCCAAGCCACCATAGAAGTGTTTACTGCAGCCTACAGCGGATAGGCCTCGGACACTCAACATCTGCCTCTGCTGCACCTCTAACAAGAAAGAGAGTCAGTGCAACCCTCATGAAAATGAACCACTTTCCATACCCTGGAAGCCACAAAGGAGACATGGGTGAGGGCTCCATCTACGTCGGCAGGGGGGAAGCCACATTCACTAAAGAAAGAGGACATCTTAGATGTCCTATCTTGGGAGCAGATATGCTGGAGAAGAGGAAATTGAGTGTAGTGGATGGCATCTTTGCAAGAGGCAGGGTGGGAGGAGGCGTAGCCCAGATAACTGTGGGAGTCGGTGGGTTTGTAGAAGATGTCAGTCTATCCTCTGTGATGAAGCCAAGGAAATCAAAAATGGGAGAGAGATGGCTGAATTAGTCCAAGTGAATTTGAGGGCAGGGTGGAAGTTCATGGTAAAGTTAATTAAATCATCAGGTGCAGGAGGAGATTCGATATGTCAACGAATACTCTCATGAACTTCTATAGGTGTACAGTGGAGAGCATATTGACTGGTTGCATCACCACCTGGTTCAGCAACTCGAATGCCCAGGAATGAAGAAGTTTGCAAACAGTGTAAACACAGCCCAGCCCATCACAAGGACTGACTGCCCCAACATCAAAGGGATCCACAAGAGTCGCTGCCTCAAAGAGACAGCCAACATCATCAGAGTCCCACACCACCCTGGCCACACTCATTTCATTCCTGCCATCAGGAAGAAGGTATATGTGCCAGAAAACTGTAACATTCAGGTTCAAGAGCAGCTTCTTCCCCACCACCATCAGGCTTTTAAACACTACAACCTCCAAATAAGCTTTATATGTCTCTGCTCAAGGACTGTTCTGCAATCTTTGAAATTCAGCCTGATACATGCAAAAATATGATGAAGCTGGACAGGTTTTATGTTGCGTGGATTGGAGGGGTTGAGTTATAAAAAGAGATTGAATTATCTTTGTCTATTTTCCCTGGAGCTAAGGAAGCTGAGAGGTGAAATAATAGAAGGATATAAAATTATGAGGGGCATGGACAGGATAGATAGCCAGTGCCTGGTTCTCAGGATAGGGTGTCTAAAGCCAGGGAGCCTAAAACTAGGTACGATGAGTGGGAGGAGGGTTAAAAGGGATCAGAGGGGTACATTTGTCACACAAAGAATACTTGGAATCTGGATTGAGCAATCGGAGGAGTTGATGGAGGTGGGAACAGAAACAACATTTAGGAGTCATCTGGACAGATACCTGAACATGCCAGGCGTAATGATGTGAAATTATCAGACATAGGTAGGGTAAACAGTCAAAACTATTTTGCTGGGGGGGGGGGGGGGGGCATCAAAGATTAGTGGGCATAGCTTTAAGATGAAATGGGCAAAGTTTAAAGGAGATATGCAGGGAATGTTTTTATACAGAGTACCTGGAACGTGCTGCAATGGGTGGTGGTGAAGGCAGGTACGATAGTGGCGTTTAAGAGGTTTTTAGACCAACACATTGATTTGGAGGAATTGGAGGAATATGGATCATATGTAGGCAGATGAGATTAGTTTACCTTGGTATCATATTCTGCACAGGCATTGTGGGCCGAAGTGTCTGTTCTCATGTGGTACTTTTCTATATTTTATGTAATGCAGGCAAGGGCGGTTCATATAGATTGGCATGATGGTTGGCAAAGATAAGGAGCGCTGAAGAACCTGTTTCTAAGCTGTACACAACTTTATGACTATCATAAAATTGTCATCGGATATCAATAAAATATGAACCAAAATTTCTGCATTTTAAAATATGCACTCTAAAATTACAAGATGGGATACTATCAACAATAAAAGGAATATTCCATTTGGCCTCCTAAAACATAAGGCACCGACAGTCTTGGAACTTGATAGTTAGTCAATATGTGTGTTAAAAAGAAATATCAAAGTGAATAAGAAGAATTAATTGATTCTTGGTGAATGATTTCAAGCTAAGGGAAATTGACTGAAATGTCTTGGCTGGTATCTGACAGAATTCATTTGCAGCAAAAAACTCAGATCAATTTCTGGATGAAGTGCAAAGCCTTTTGAGAAAAGAAAAGCTTTTGCGAAGAGCAAGACTGAGACAACCTACATTTTTTTCAAAATCAAGTACTGTGGGCATCTGGTAGGAGATGGTTACACGGAAGATCCGGATGTGGTGGAATGACAATGAATGTGTGGGGAAGATAGTTGGGATGGTTACGGCACATACAATGCAGCTTCTGTGAGTTAGCATAACACACACACACACGCACACAGCGGCTTCTGTGAGTTAGCATATTACGCACACACAATCTTCCATTCCTTCTCCTTACATCACAGAGTAAAATTCATTAGTTACTTTTGACTTAAAAACATTCAGCAGATTAGGTAGTATCAGTGGAAAAGGAAACAAAGCCAATGTTTCAGATTTGTGGATGAAGTTCATTGTGACCTTGGGAAAAATAGTTTTCCGGCTCGTTAACTTCTCATTTATTTTGTCATCTTCTCATACAAATCTGGATAGAAACATAGAAACATAGAAAAATAGGTGCAGGAGTAGGCAGTTCGGCCCTTCGAGCCAGCACCGCCATTCAACATGATCATGGCTGATCACCTAAAATCAGTATCCCGTTCCTGCTTTTTCCCCGAATCCCTTGATTCCTTTAGCCCTGAGCTAAATCTAACTCTCTCTTGAAAACTTGTCTTCTGTACGGTGATTACATTTATAAACAATGCAATTGTTTTATGTATCACTTTTGATATGGGGAAACAGGGCACTTCAGATGGCAATAAACAGACAGAAGTTAACCAACACCCAGATAAGATTTTAGAAGCAGTGATTAACTATCTGAACAAACAAATAGATTTTAAGGAGAATTTTAATGGAGGAGCAGAATTAGTAAGTTCCAGAGATGTGGACTACTGCCCTGTAAATGCCAGGCAAGCCGATTCAAACCCATTGATTAGTCTTCTGAAATTAAAAGCACAATCTTCTGCCAGGATATCATTTCTTGACATAAGTCACTGATTTTTTGGGATGGATGAGTTCCAGGCTCTGCACAAAACAAAGGGCAGAGGGAGAGCATATCTTCACCATATATCCAATACAGCAAAGGCAAGCTTTCAGGCCTGCAGTGCATAAACCCTCGGAGATGTAGATCATGTGGAGGCAGCTTGAAGAAATTAGATAGGAATTGTGAGACATTGTGGACCAAAGGCCCAGTTCCTGTGTTAAGGTCATAAGGCCATAAGTGATAGGAGTAGAATTAGGCAATTTGGCCCATCAGGTCTATTCTGCCATTCAATCATGGCTGATCTATCTCTCCCTCCTAACCCCATTCTCCTGCCTCTCCCCCCCTCCCCATAACTTCTGACACCTGTACTCATCAAGAATTTATCTATCTCTGCCTTAAAAATATCCATTGACTTGGCCTCCACTGCCTGTGGCAAAGAATTCCACAGGTTCCTCACCCACTGTTGTACTGTACTATGTCCAAATGGCTCACTGCACCATACGAGTACATTCCTGCTTCAAGGGGGTGTTCTTTCTCTGGCTTTGCCTGCATCAGATTGACCCCATCTTCATCACTATCTTGATGCTGGCTCACCTCTGCCAGGTTGGTCACTGCTTCCTGAAAGGAGAAAGGGATAAGGCTAGGGTTATGGTTAGGGAAAGGAGGGCACATGTAAGCAATAAATGATTGCACTGCCAACAGTCAATAAATTAAAAGAGATTGCCAAATGAGGAACAAGTGGGAGGCAAAAAGCAAAAAGCAAAATTAGGTAGGTGAATAATGTCATTATCAATAGTCACGGCACTGCCAATGGGCACAGACTCGGCAGCAGCTTCTTGAAGAATGGCCTGCAGCCTCTCCTCCACAGCAGCGAGCAGATAGAAGCAGGCTCGGCACTCGATGGGTTTGCTATAGCTGATGCCGGCTAAGCATTTTCTTCACCTGAAAGAAGGTAAGAAGGTAAAGAGTGTCCAGGTTATATGCCTGCCATGGTTGAATAAGCAGGCTTTATGTGGAGCTGTGAGATGGTTTGCTGGACTTGGTGGTGTGTGTGTGTGTCTGTGTTTGTATCTGTGTATGTCTGTGTATGACTGTGTATGTCTGTGTATGACTGTATATGTCTGTGCATGACTGTGTGTCTATGTGTGTAGCATGTGCGTGCGTGGTTGTGCGTGTGATTGCGGTGAGCATGTACACATGTGCGCTTAGTTTGATTACCTGAATATCAGTTCCCTGCCCTAAATGACAGAGATTCATTTAAGGTGAATGATGGGGATGTCGGTGAAGGATGTATTAAATGGAGCTGTTATGTGGCTGGTGGTGCAGTAGGGTGAAATTTGATGTTCTCACTTCGATCATACAGGCCAGATTAATTTTAGGACACTACACCTGTGTTTTTGTCTGTGACTCTTCATATTATCAATTTCCAAAGCATTTACTTTCCCTGTAGGAAAAAAAGACCACCCTCCTTCTCACAAACAAAAACAAAGTGTGAGAAGAACTCAGCTGATCAGGCAGGATCGATGGAGGGATTGGACAGATGACGTTTTGGGTTGGGTCTTTTCTTCAGATTGGTTGCAAGAACTCTGAAGTAGGATTCTGACCCAAAATGTTGTCTGTCCATTCCCTACACAGATGCTACCGGCTGACCAGCTGACTTCCTCCCGCTCTTTGTTTTTTGCTCAAGATTCTAGCATCTGCTGTCTCTCAATCCCACCGAAGAGAGACTTTGGAATTGCTGCAAAAAAGAGAACCTGCACTGAATTTTAAGAGGTGTAGAAATGGCTTTAATCAACCCTAGTTAATTTGAGCTAGTCATACACAAAATTGAGCCCTGTGGATATGTGCTAAAGCCTGCAACAACAGTTAGCATTTGCTAGTCATTGATTTGACAATAATGAGGCTGCTGTTTAAGGTTGGTGTGCTAGCGGCATCGGATCAAACAGGCACTTATGGCGAGTCCGAAACTTGCTAGTTGTAGACGAAGTTTATTGCAGCCGCAATACACGAATACAGAGTCAAAACAACAAGTTACAGGACAACCAATATAAACTTACTGTCTTCCTTGAAGACTTCGCCGAACTGGCTAAATCGGGCGCCAAACGCGCACCTGACATCGCTGGCCAATCAGCGATGTCGTTCCCTGGACCAATCCCCACGGTCGCGCTCCCACGTGACCTCGCTGGCCAATCCGAGGGTTCGACGACCTGGACCATTCTCTATGGTCGCTACATGACCCCCCCCCCAGAACCCGAGGTGCGGAACCTAGCAGGGAGCCGGATTTCGCGACCATAACGAGTACGGAGAGGGACAGCCTGAACCACAGGAGCCGGAGGTTCCGGACTTGGTGGAACAGCCGGCACGGGAGGTTCTGGAGGAACTACCGGCACAGGGGGTCCTAGAGGAACTGCCGAAACAGGGGGTCCTAGGGGAACTGCCGAAACGGGGGGTCCTGGAGGAACTGTCGGAACGGGGGTTTGTGGACTGGGCGGAACTAACGGAGGTCGGCCTCTTCTAGGGGTTTGACCGACCAGGACTGGTTGATCCGGGTCCAAATGGGCAGGTTTGAGCCGGGACACCGAGACGAGTTCACTCTTGCCGCCCATGTCTAAGGTGAAAGTAGCCGTTCCCTTACGTAAAACCCGGAACGGCCCTTGATAGACTCTCTGCAACGGGGCGCGATGGGCATCTTTACGCAAAAAAACAAACTCACAGTCCTTCAGGGAAGACGGTTCATGTACCATAGGACACCCATGACGTGAAGTTGGTACTGGAGCCAGGGAGCCCACCCGTTCCCGGAGAGATGCTAACGCTGCTGGGACTGTAGGGAGCAGGGCTGAAGGATCCGGAAACAGATCTCCGGGTACTCGAAGGGTCGAGCCATATACCAGCTCTGCGGACGACGCACCGAGATCTGGCCAATCGTAACTGCCCCTATGTACGATCGGCCGAGGCATTTCCCGCGAAGGTACAAGGCAAACGACAGTTGCGGGATTCGTTACCCCATCGTAGGTGATAATAGCACCAGCCGCGCTTGTGCGGATCTTTTTGGCGGGCTTTCGGAGAATTGGCGGGAGACATGGCGCCATCTTGCCGTCGCTGTGGCGTGGTCACCGATGTCGAGACTTTGTTGATTGAATCACTTGCCTTGTTTTTTCCCGCTATGAGCGCGTCCGCTTTCGCTGCATATGCTTCGGGGTCCTTAAAAGAACAATCCGTAAGCAGCAGTCGGACATCCTCGGGAAGTTTCTCGCGGAATGCCTGTTCAAACATCGGGCAATCCGTATGCTCACCGGCTAGCACCATCATTTCGGCCATGCGGACGGAAGGCAGTTGGTCTCCAAGCTCCGGTAGGTGCAGAAGTTTTGCCGCACCACCATGCTTATTTAACCCGAAGGTTCGCAGTAATGCCTTCTTCATGGTTACATACTTGTCTTCCGCAGGTGAATTTATGATAAACCGCATCACGCGCTTGGTTGTGTCCGGCGATAGAGCGCTGACGAGGTAGAAGTACTTCGTGGAATCGTCCGACACCTTCTTTATGTGGAATTGGGCCTCGGCGTGGATAAACCAAGCTTGCGGTGCGTACGTCCAAAATAACGGAAGATGAACGTCTGCCGCGCTTGACTCCGGTGTGCCCTGCTCGGTCATCGTCAACGAGGCGTCGGGTTCCTGCTCAGTTGGTGATCGTCCAGATCACGTTCGGGGTCACCAATATGGCGAGTCCGAAACTTGCTAGTTGTAGACGAAGTTTATTGCAGCCGCAATACACGAATACAGAGTCAAAACAACAAGTTACAGGACAACCAATATAAACTTACTGTCTTCCTTGAAGACTTCGCCGAACTGGCTAAATCGGGCGCCAAACGCGCACCTGACATCGCTGGCCAATCAGCGATGTCGTTCCCTGGACCAATCCCCACGGTCGCGCTCCCACGTGACCTCGCTGGCCAATCCGAGGGTTCGACGACCTGGACCATTCTCTATGGTCGCTACACACTGATGAATTCCACATTGTAATCCCTGTACTATTCCACAGTGTGATCCAACTTGGTCCCCAAATCAGCAATACATCCAACTAAATCAGTTTAGCCATTTATTACAATAATGATCAGATCCCAACCAGCGTATCTAATTTGATTAAACAAAGTGTCTGCATAATTAATAGTAGTCCAAACAGCAGATGCCATTGATGCATTTCTTATATCCACAGATGTCATTTATTTTGTTTTTTGTTCAGCATATCTCCTCAAATATTCCCAAGAAATAAGCACACCCTCATCATAAAACATCACTAGGCCGAGTAGAATATGCAATATAAAATCAGGTTACATTTTTCAAAACCATGCACATTTTGAATATTATAAAATGACTTTGATTAGTTTTGCACTGTATCCAAATCAATCTAATGTCACAAGTTAAATGTCAAAAGAATGTGATCTTTGAAATGCTCTGCTCACTTTCTTTTTTCACAAAATTTGCCAAATAATCACAAAATTGAGACCTGCTCTTGTTTGTGAAAGCCAGAACAGAAACATGTGAGATGTTGCATTTTGGGAAGTCTAACATGGGCAGGACCCACACAGTGAATGCTCTGGGCAGTGTTGTAGACCAGAGCAATCTAGGAGTGCAGGTGCATAGTTCCCTGAAGATAGAGTCGCAGGTAGATCAGGTGGTCAAAAAGGCTTTTGGCACATTGGCCTTCATCAGTCAGAGTATTAAGTATAGAAATTGGGAGATCATGTTGTAGATGATCATAAGACGTTGGTGAAGCCACATTTAGAGTATTGTGTTCAGTTCTGGGCACCGTGTTATAGGCAAGATGTTGTCAAGCTGGAAAGGGTACAGAGCAGATTTACGAGGTTGTTGCTAGGACTAGAGGATCTGAGCTATAGGAAGAGGTTGAGTACGCTGGGACTAATAGAAACATAGAAAAATAGGTGTGGGAGTTGGCCATTCAGCCCTTTGAGCCAGCACGGCCATTCAATATGATCATGGCTGATCATCTAAAATCAGTACCCCGTTCCTGCTTTTTCCCCATATCCCTTGATTCCTTTAGCCCTAAGAGCGAAATCAAACTCTCTCTTGAAAACATCCAGTGAATTGGCCTCTACTGCCTTCTGTGGCAGAGAATTCCACAGACTCACTACTCTCTGGGTGAAGAAATTTTTACTCATCTCAGTCCTAAATAGCCTACCCCTTATTCTTCAACTGTGACCTCTGGTTCTGGACACCCCCAACATCGGGAACATTTTTCCTGCATCTGGCCTGTTCAATCCTTTAAGGATTTTATATGTTTGTATAAGATCCCCGCTCGTCCTTCTAAATTCCAGTGAATACAAGCCCAGTCGATCCATTCTTTCATCAAGTCAGTCCCACCAACCCGTGAATTAACCTGGTGAACCTAAGCTGCACACCCTCAATAGCAATAATGTCCTTTCTCAAATTAGGAGACCAATATTGCACACAATACTCCAGGTGCGGTCTCACCAGGACCCTGTACAACTGCAGCAGTACCTCCTTGCTCCTAAACTCAAATCCTCTCGCAACAAAGGCCAACATGCCATTAGCTTTCCTCACTGCCTGCTGTACTTGCATTCTTACTTTCAGTGACTGATGTAAAAGCACACCAAGATCTTGTTGCACCTACCCTTTTCTTAATCTGACACCATTCAGATAATAATCTGCCTTCCTGTTCTTGCACATTTATCCACATATTACTGCATCTGCCATGCATCTGCGCACTCACTCAACCTATCCAAGTCACCCTGCAGCCTCATAGCATCCTCATCACAGCTCACACTGCCACCCAGCTTTGTGTCATCTGCAAACTTGGAGATGTCACATTTAATTCCCTCGTCTAAATTGTTAATATATATTGTAAATAATTGGGGTCCCAGCACTGAGCCTTGCAGCACCGCATTACTCACTGCCTGCCATTCTGTAATTCCTACACTTTGCTTCCTGTCTGCCAACCAATTCTCTATCCATGTCAATACCCTACCCCCAATACCATGTGCTCTAATTTTGCACACTAATCTCTTGTGTGGGACCTTGTCAAATGATTTTTGAAAGTTCAGATATACCACATCCACTGGCTCTCCTTCATCCATTCTACTTGTTACATCCTCAAAAAATTCCAGAAGATTAGTCAAGCATGATTCCCCTTCATAAATTCGTGCTGACTTTGACTGATCCTGTCACTGCTTTCCAAATGCTCCACTATAACATCTTTAATAATCGATTCAAGCATCTTCCCCACTGCCGATGTAAGGCTAACTGGTCTATAGTTCCCTGTTTTCTCTCTCCCTCCTTTCTTAAAAAGTGAAGTTATATTGGCTACCCTCCAGTCCACAGGAACTGATCCAGTCGAGAGAACATTGGAAAAAGATCATAGGGTGGTGGATATATGGAACAAGATGCCAGAGGAGGTAGTTGAGGCAGGGACTATCCCAACATTTAAGAAACAGTACGTGGATAGGACAGGTACATGGATAAGACAGATTTGGAGGGTTATGGACCATATGCTAGCAGGTGGGACTAGTGTTACTAGGACATGTTGGTCGGTGTGGGCAAGTTGGGCTGAAGGGCCTGTTTCCACACTGCATCACTCTATGACTCTATAACACTAACTCCCCCTTGTAACTTAAAATATGTTTGCCGTTTTACTTTTCCAGTTCTCATAAAGGGCCTTTGATCCAAAAGTTTAACAATAAGGGGTAGGCCACTTAAGACTGAGATGAGGAAAAACTTCTTCACCCAGAGAGCTGTGAATCTATGGAATTCTCTGCCACAGAAGGCAGTGGAGGCCAATTCACTGGATGTTTTCAAGAGAGAGTTACATTTAGTTCTTAGGGCTAAAGGAATCAAGGGATATAGGGAAAAAGCAGGAACAGGGTACTGATTTTAGATGATCAGCCATAATCATATTGAATGTCGGTGCTGACTTGATGGGCCGAATGGCCTACTTCTGCACCTATTTTTCTTTGTTTCTATGTTTCTAAAATATTAACAGTTTCTCTGCCCACTGATGCTGCCTGACCTGAACAGAGAGTCATCGGGACATATAGCATGAAAACAGGCCCATTGGCCACTGACTATCAAGAATCCATTTACTCATCCCACTATAATCCAATTTCGTCGTCCCCAGTTTCCACCCCGCATTACACCACTCACATACACACTAATGGCAATTTACAGTGGCCAATTAACCTGCCAGACACAAAATGCTGGAGTAATTCAGCGGGACAGGCAGCATCTCTGGATAGAAGGAATAGGTGACGTTTTGGGTCAAGATCCTTCTCTGTCCTGCCATTCTGCTCATCGTTAGGATGTGGGAGGAAAGTAACCAGAAGGAACCCATGTGGTTATGGAAGCTGTGAGACAGCAGCTCTATTAGCTGCACCACTGCACTGCCCCGAGCCACATTTTTGGTTTGGATTTCTGTAGGGTTTTCTGCAGATTTCCAATCTGTTTGGAAATAATGATTGAGGGATAAATATTGTCACCTGTTCTCAAAATAGTTGTGTGGGTAAATATGTTAAAACAGGCAGGACTGCATTTTAACAAAACGCAACATGTTGGAGGTACTCAGTGGGTCAGGCAGCATCTATGGGGGAAATGGACAGATAATGTTTCAGGTCAGGACGCTTTATCAGAGTGGTTGGAGTGGGTGGGGGGGGGGGGGAGGGAGGGAGGAAGAAAGCTGGAAAATAGTTGGAGGTAAGTCAAAGCCTGGAAAGTTATAGACAATAGACAATAGACAATAGGTGCAGGAGGAGGCCATTCGGCCCTTCGAGCCAGCACCGCCATTCAATGTGATCATGGCTGATCATTCTCAATCAGTACCCCGTTCCTGCCTTCTCCCCATACCCCCTGACTCCGCTATCCTTAAGAGCTCTATCTAGCTCTCTCTTGAATGCATTCAGAGAATTGGCCTCCACTGCCTTCTGAGGCAGAGAATTCCACAGATTTACAACTCTCTGACTGAAAAGGTTTTTCATCATCTCCGTTCTAAATGGCCTACCCATTATTCTTAAAATGTGGCCCCTTGTTCTGGACTCCCCCAACATTGGGACCGTTTCCTGCCTCTAACGTGTCCAACCCCTTAATAATCTTATACGTTTCGATAAGATCTCCTCTCATCCTTCTAAATTCCAGTGCATACAAACCTAGTCGCTCCAGTCTTTCAACATATGATAGTCCCGCCATTCCGGGAATTAACCCAGTAAACCTACGCTGCACGCCCTCAATAGCAAGAATATCCTTCCTCAAATTTGGAGACCAAAACTGCACACAGTACTCCAGGTGCGGTCTCACTAGGGCCCTGAACAACTGCAGAAGGACCTCTTTGCTCCTATACTCAACTCCTCTTGTTATGAAGGCCAACATTCCACTGGCTTTCTTCACTGCCTGCTGTACCTGCATGCTTCCTTTCAGTGACTGATGCACTAGGACACCCAGATCTTGTTGTACGTCCCCTGTTCCTAACTTGACACCATTCAGATAATACTCTGCCTTCTTATTCTTACCACCAAAGTGGATAACCTCACACTTATCCACATTAAACTGCATCTGCCATGCATCCGCCCACTCACACAACCTGTCCAAGTCACCCTGCAACCTCATAGTATCTTCCTCACAATTCACACTACCACCCAGCTTTGTATCATCTGCAAATTTGCTAATGGTACTTTTAATCCCTTCATCCAAGTCATTAATGTATATTGTAAATAGCTGCAGTCCCAGCACCATGCCTTGCGGTACCCCACTAGTTACTGCCTGCCATTCTGAAAGGGACCCATTTATCCCCACTCTTTGCTTTCTGTCTGTCTCAGGAAAGGACACAACATAATTTAAAAACAATTACACCCCAGTCAATGCCGCTTCTCCCCTCTCCCATTGGGCAAAAGATACAAAAGCTTGAAAGCATATATCAGTAGATTCAAGAATTGTTTCCTCCTCCCTGTTATCAGACTATTGAACAGTCGTCCCATAAACCAAGTTATTCCCTTTAGCATGTATCTGTGCACTATGGATGGCTCGATAGTAATCATATATAGTCTTTCTGCTGACTAGTTGGCACACAACAAAAGCTTTTCACTGTACTTCAGTAACTAAACTAATCTCCCACTCTACCCCATTGCAATCCTTGCACAAGTTTGTTATCTCCACTTTCTCTGTAGCTGTATATCTATTCCATGCTCTGTTTATTTTTCTCTTTGCACTACCTTTTGTACTTGTGTATGATTTGATTGTACCTCTGTATGGTATGAGTTGATGGAATAGCACGCAAAACTAAGTTTATCACCGTATCGCAGAACATGCGACAATTAAAAGCAATGCCAATACCAATAGAAGTTCATTTTTATTTACTGCACTTCCAATTCAAACACAGTGAAAGTTTGGCCCATCGTTGGCGTGAAGTGTCTGGCATGAATACCTATACCTGTGTTGCACTGTTCTCTGCTTTATGTGCTCCTTACAGAATAATTTGTGATCCTCATGCACTGAAAGTGTAACTCCTATATGCTAGGTTGAAGGAGGGTCTTGATTTAAAACATCACCTCTCCTCTCCATGTTCTCCAGAGACGCTGCCTGGCCTGCTGAGTTACTCCAGCACTGTGTGACCTTTTTGTGTATTAACCAGCATCAGCAGTTCTGTGTTTCTACTTGATTCTATTTAGATCTTTATTGTAAGGGGAACTGATTGCATTGTATACATTTAGCATGCAATGAAAATTATTTAGAGTCATATAGCAGGGAAACAGGCCCTTCGGCCCATTTTGCTCATACTGACAAAGATGCCCTGTCCACACCAGTACCACCTGCCCGCAGTTGCTCCATAAACTCTTAACCGTCCCCATTATGACCAGTGAGCTGAATCGTGATGGTTGGAGGTCAGTGTAGATCAGTGCATGTTCCTTTAACATAGTGACCTCACCACTACTAACCACTCCCCATTGTCTCTGGTATAATTGTAACTTCCCCACCTCCAGCTCGCTCTCTAGTGCCAGTGATGACCACGGACAGCTAGGGCATAATGTATGTGTAGTGTCATTAATAAACTTATATAGTAAAAGACTCTGCCTACGAGTGGCATCCTTTTACATGGTGTCAGAAGTGGGCTAGCAGGAGGAACGTGAGGGGCCGAGAGGTCTCCAGAACAGTACAGATAACCGTTGCCTTTCCCACGGCAATCAGAACGCCTCCCCCATAGGCATGGAGGCGGGAGTTGTCAGGAGTAACCCTCTCCCCCGAACTTATCTGCTTGAAGAGGCGCACAGACATAACATTTGCAAACGCCCCAGTATCGACCTTGGCAGGGAAGGAGTGTCCATTGACTGTAACATGCACGGATGGATCCGTTATCAATGCAGGTGCTCCCAAGAGCGAAAACACCAGAGAGTCTCCATGGGAGGAAGTCGTATCTGAGCCATGGAGTACCTCATGTTGGTTCCGGGAACCGGTTTCGCTATCATCGTTGGCAAGGTTGTTTAGACTCCCTCTAGGAGCAGGGACAGGTCTCCCACGAGAACGACAAGCTGCAGAAAAATGGTTCTGCCTCCCGCAGGAATTACAAGTTTTGCCCTGCGCTGGGCAAACGTTATACCTGTGTGACGAGAAGTTGCAGTTTGGGCATCTGCGAGGGGTGACCATAGCGGGCGCGGAGGGGGCGACCCGGGTCTGCGGGTCATTCAATCGCCGGCGGCCGGTGAAATTTATGTCCTGGGGCGCCGGCCGAGATACTGAGCCAACAGCAGAGGCCATGCGTGCGGCATGTATGGCGTCCGTCAGCGACAGGTCAGGCTTCATCAGGAGCTCATCCCGCAGCTTAGAGTTTAGGAGACCGTTGACCAGGACGTCCCTGATCATCTCGTCGGGTGTAATCGTTTGAAGGCGGCACCGCCGAGCCATATGTCGTAAAGATGCAATGAAGGCGTCAACGTGCTCCCCTGGAGTCTGACGCCGCGAGAAAAATTTGAAACGTTCGATAATGTTATTGGTGGGTATATCGCACAGGGCAGTGAACTTAGCCATGAGACATACCGGGTCGTTGCGGTCCTCCGGAGGGACGAATTGGAACGACGCATAGCGTTCCATTGCCTCCGGACCAGCCAGGTTGAGGAGCAGGTGAGCTCTTATCGCAGCAGTTGCATCAGGATAGGCAATCGCTATATAGTGTTCGTAGTCCCGCTGGAAGACAGTCCAGCGGTGCACTATGTCCTCATCGAAAACGAGCGGCACAGGTCGGTCCAGCCACGGTTTTCTCGGTCCTGGATGCCAAGAGCTCCTTTTGGCAGATACCGCTGGATGCACGTTCCTCCTTCCTGACCACCTTCAGCACACCGTTCGGCAGGTTCCGTTTCCTCCGCATGCCTTTTGGGATCAACTCGGCAAGCGAGGTTTTTCAGCGTACGATGGAGCAGCTGTTTGCTGGGTTGCCATGCGCCATCATCGTGGATGACATCTTGGTGTACGGGAGGGACGTCGCTGAGCATGACCGACACCTCCGCCAGGTCCTGGACAAGGCTCGTGAGATCAACCTCAAGCTTAATCGAAGGAAGTGTCGGTTCCGCGTTGAGGAAGTCACCTACGTCGGCCACGTTTTCACGGCGGGTGGCCTGAAGCCAGACCCCGCGAAGACGGCGGCGATCACCGAAATGCCCGCTCCCACTGACGTGCCCGGCCTGCAGCGCTTCCTGGGCATGGTCAACTACTTGGGTAAGTTCATACCCGACCTCAGTGAACTGAGTGCCCCCCTGAGGGAGCTGACCAAGAAGGACAATGCCTGGGTCTGGCTCCCGCACCACCAGTCGGCCTTCGTGGCCCTGAGGTCCAGACTCGCACGGACCCCGACTTTGCAGTTTTTCGACCTGAACAGGCCAATTGTCCTCACCTGCGATGCATCTCGGTTCGGCCTTGGTGCTGCCTGCCTGCAGCTCTACGACGACCGACAGCTGCCCGTCTCCTATGCCTCTCGCACAATGACCCCTGCTGAACAGCGCTACGCGCAGATTGAAAAGGAGCTCCTTGCCGTGGTGTTCGCGTGCTCCAAATTCAGAGACTACGTTCTGGGAAAAACTTTCACCATCGAAACAGACCACCAGCCGCTGGTCTCTATTTTAAACAAGCCCATCCACGCAGCCTCGTCCCGCTTGCAGCGAATGATGTTGCAGCTGCAGCGTTTTACATTCGAAATCGTGTACCGCAAAGGCAAGGAGATGTTCGTGGCAGACACTTTGTCCCGTGCCCCACTACCTTCCATTTCCCGCCATCCGTACGAATCGGCTGACCTGATGGTGTTGAACGTCAACATCGTTCCATCTTGGCAGATGCAGTCCCTGGTCACACACACTGCCGCTGATCCGAACCTTCAACAGCTTAAGGGCGTCATCCGCCGTGGCTGGCCTGAACGACGGTCTTCCCTGCCGGCTGGTGCCGTGCCCTACTTCCTGGTTCGGGATGAACTGGTGCTGCACGCGGGCGTGGTGGTGAAGGGTCACAAGGTTGTGGTGCCGGCTGCGCTGCGAGATCACTACTTCCACACTGCCCACAACGGACACCCAGGGGTGGAGGCCACGTTATCCCAGGCCCAAGCACAGTTTTACTGGCCTGGCATGGTCAAGGAGATCCGGGACAGGGTCTCCGCCTGCGCTGCCTGCAACAGCCTATTACCTCATCAGCAGCGCCAGCCTCTCCTGCAGCAGCCGGCTCCCGAGTTGCCATGGATGGCAGTTGCCGCCGATATTTTCGAGTGGCGTGGCAAACACTACCTGGTATTGGTGGACTCCTACTCCAGCTGGTTCGAGGTGGACCTGCTGCCGTCCCTCACGTCTGCTGCCGTCATCGGGAAGCTTCGCCGCCACTTCTCTACCTTTGGTTCCCCGGCATCTCTCCAGTCCGACAACGGCAGCCAGTTTACCAGCGCCGAGTTTGCTGTTTTCGCAAATCGGTGGAACTTCCGCCACATCACCAGCAGCCCCGAGTACCCGCAAAGCAATGGACTTGCAGAGCGCGCTGTCCGCAGCGCTAAGGAACTGATGGAACGTTGCCGGCTTGACAGTTCGGACTTGTACCTTGCCCTCCTCAACCTCCGCAACATCTCCCGGGACCCCGCGCTCGGTTCCCCTGCCCAGCGCCTCATGTCCCGCACCACTAGACCCCCTATCCCCGTCTCCCAGCAATCCCTGCAACCCACGGCTCGGAGCCCTGCCGCTGTCAGGGAGCGCATCACTGAAAAGCAGCTCATTCAGAAGCGCTCCTTTGACAGGTCGTCCCGTCCCCTTCCACCTTTGTTCGCTGGCCAGGTTGTCCGGATGGAGTCGACCTCCGGTCACCACCGGCTGGCCGTGGTCGTCGGCAATGCTGACTCTCCACGGTCGTACCTGGTCAACTACGAGGGCACCGTGTACCGTCGTACCCGCCAGCACCTGATGCTGGTAAACGAGCCTGCACCGCCTCCCGCGATCCCGTATTCACCTCCCGTCCAGTCCGCGGTGCCTGATGTGCCTCCTGCTCCGGTACATCCGCAGTCGCCCCAGCAACCTTCCCCTCCCTCGCCTGCGCGTGCATCGCTTCCCAGTCCTCCTCCTTCCCCTGGTTCCCCAGCCTCTGTACCCGCACCCGTTCATGCTGCTCCTTCGACCGGAGGGGATGGTGGGTTGCGCACCCGCTCTGGGAGAGTGGTCAGGCCGCCTGTCCGGTACGGTGTGTACGAGTAGTCTGCTTGTAGTTTGAGCCTAGCGCATGAGCCGTGGTCACTTTGTTTCCAAGAGGAAGGATGTAGATCAGTGCATGTTCCTTTAACATAGTGACCTCACCACTACTAACCACTCCCCATTGTCTCTGGTATAATTGTAACTTCCCCACCTCCAGCTCGCTCTCTAGTGCCAGTGATGACCACGGACAGCTAGGGCATAATGTATGTGTAGTGTCATTAATAAACTTATATAGTAAAAGACTCTGCCTACGAGTGGCATCCTTTTACAGTCAGTAGTTCAGAAGCCATTATTGAATCAGGAATTTGCAGACCTCCATGCTGCACAGTCTGAGGGCCCCTGCAAGTCAGATGTCAATGGAAAAGCAGAGATTCCTTCAGTGAGGGTCTAGATGCAATTTGCATCCAGTCTCAGCTTTGCAACAAGCAGTAAATGAGGCTGCTAGCTGCATCCAGAAGGAAATTTAGACATATGTGCTATACCGTGTCTAATTTATTGTAACATTATAATCTTTTTTCATGTTTTACTAATGGTAATGGCCATCTGAAGAAGGGTCCCAACCCGAAACATTACCGATCCTTTTCTCCAGAGATGCTACCTGACCAGCTGAGTTACTCCAGCACTTTGTGTTAATGCTCATCAGGGACTTTTGTGTAGGCCTTGTAATATTGAACATCAGAAATTCTCACGTCCCCAGCTTTTACAGGGCTCCGGTAAAATTTGTGGCAGGAGGATTTTCTTTATAATTGTTAAAAGTTGCCCCTAATCAGGGTGCTGAGCTTAAAGACCATCTCATTTTTCAAACCCCATCTTTCTGCCAGCCTCTGCTCGACACCATTATCTTTCTTCCACTTTGTATCTAAAGTGCAATGGCAAGTAAATGAGATGTGAGATTGTGTATGTCCTTTCTTGTTATTACACCATGAGTAGACCAGAGTCTATCCATCACCCCTGATTTGTATTGTTAATAATTAATGTTTTCATACAGTGACCTACAACTACAGAGGCATCTCCCTCCTCAACATTGCCGGCAAGGACTTTGCTCCGGTTGTCTTGATCCGCCTGCAGAAGCTGGCAGAATGTGTCTACCCAGAGACACAGTGCGGTTTCCGAGCTGGAAGGTCAACAGTAGACATGGTCTTCTCCCTTCACCAGCTCCAGGAGAAGTGCAGAGAACAGCGGATGCCCCTGTATATTGCTTTCATTGACCTCACCAAGGCGTTTGACTTCATCAGCAGAGATGGCCTATTCAAGGCTCTCCCAAAGATCGGCTGCCACCAAAACTGCAGAGCATGATAGAATCTTTCCACATCAACACGAAGGGGACAGTGCAGTTCAATGGCAGTTTCTCGGAGCCCTTCGACATCCGCAGTGGTGTCAAACAAGGCTGCGTCCTCGCTCCCACACTCTTTGGGATTTTCTTCGCTCTGCTCCTGAAACATGCCATCGGCACCGCAACAGAGGGGATCTACCTGCGTAATAGATCAGGTGGCAAGCTCTTCAACCTCAGCCTCCTCCGAGCCAAGACAAAAGTACGTGAAGCTCTCATCAGAGACATGTTGTTCGCCGATGACACAGCAGTTGTGTCCCACACCCAGCAGGAACTACAGTCACTGATGGACCGCTTCTATCGGGCTTGCAAGGACTTTGGGCTGACCATCAGTCTGAAGACGAACGTCCTGGGACAGGATACAGAGGCACCGTCTGTCATCACCATTGACTATGAACTCGATGCCGTCCATCAGTTCACGTACCTCAGCTCCACCATCACCGACAACATCTCCTTGGACACAGAGATTGACAAGAGGATCGGGAAGGCAGCTACAACTCTCGCTCGCCTCACAACTCGAGTGTGGGCCAATCCAAAGCTGACAGTGAAGACAAAGATAGCAGTCTATAACGCCTGTGTCAACAGCACGCTGCTGTATGGCAGTGAGACATGAACTCATATGCCAGACTGGAGAGAAGACTCAACACCTTCCACCTTAGAAGCATCCGCCGTATCTTGGGTATATCCTGGCAAGACAGAGTGTCCAACGCCGAGATTCTGTCTCGCGCTGGCCTTTCAAGTATGTACACTCTACTCAGGCAGCACAGGCTGCGGTGGCTGGGCCATGTCCACCGCATGGAGGATGGCCATATTCCAAAAGACATCCTCTATGGAGAGCTGACATCTGGGAGGAGAACCATCGTCCGCCCCCAGCTACGTTACAAGGATGTCTGCAAGAGAGATTTGAAGGTGCTCGACATCGATGTGGAGTCCTGGGAGAGCCTTGCAGCTGACCGTACAAGGTGGAGAGGTACCCTGAACCAACATCTCAAAACGGGCTTTAAATACCTTTGTTTTATTTATTAGTTTTATTCCATTAGTTGAGATTGAATCAAATGCAAGAACAGCAGTGGTATCGCAAGAGGTTTAACAATATTGCACAATCAACAATACATGACTGAATTTTGCATCTGTTCTTTACAAAAGGCAGCACAGTATTGCCCAACATCAATTTGCTGTAATAATCGCTATACTTGATATCGACCGCTTAAGTCCTTGGCCCTTTGCAGTGGCTATATTACCGTCAATAGCAGGTTGTATGCGGAACAGAAAGATGCATTGTGGCTCCTCTTCTATTTCAATTGGCCATTACGACGACCTTCTCAGGGACACATATAACCTCAAAGATACGGTCAGCAAAATCGTTGATAGTTGGGATGATAGCAATTGTAAAAGTGATACTGTATATTACTGCCACAAAATCAATCAATTCAAATAAAAGACCGGGGGGAACCGTTAAATTATTACAAGACATTGTTTGGGCTATTTGCTGCACCATCTGATATTGTTGAGTTATTAAAAGCTATCAAGAGCAACATTTGTAATGGTATCTGAAAAATCCATGAACCTGTGCAGTTGTACAAAAACAGTGCTTTCTTTTATAGCACATTGCTACCAGGTGGTTGGCATCAGTATAAACACTGTGGATAGCATAATGCTTGTTTCCTAATATAGCCATGTTTAATCATGGAAATGTTAAGCCAGTTAAAAATCTGATTAAAATACAATGGAGGCTAAATTAAATAATCCCCGAGAGTGGTTAAGGGAAATGCAATGCAAATTTAACACCATCAAATAATATCTTGTAGACACAAAATGCTGGAGTAACTCAGCAGATCAGGCAGCATCTCTGGAGAGAAGGAATGGGTGACGTTTCAGGTTGAGATCCTTCTTCAGACTTCGACCCGAAACGTCACCCATTCCTTCTCTCCAGAGATGCTGCCTGACCCGCTGAGTTGCTCCAGAATTTTGTGTCTACCTTCGATTTAAACCAGCATCTGCAGTTTTCTTTCCTATAAATAATATCCTGTGTTGCCTGTTAATGACCAGGAATGCAGTATACAGCCAGCACTCAGGGTGCTCTCTACAGGTATTCAGAATCAATATCATGAATGTTGAGCAATGTGTAAAGTCTGTTTGAGCTACTTAGACTGTGCTATTTAAAAGGGGTGTTTGCAGATGATGTTCATATGTTGTTGCAGTTTAGGAAGCCATGGGCATGTAGAACGCAGCTGGAAGATTTCCAAAGTTCACTGCTGTTCTCAATTCTCTCTCCACAGGTGCCAGGGGAATCTCTCAGCAAATTTTTCAAAGCCAATTGCCAAAGGAATTGCAGTGGTATCACAATAAGTTCAACGGTGTTGAATAAGTGGTCAACGTCAGCAAATGAATTTTCAGATACTATGTTTCATCAACTACTCCATTGCTCAATTATTCAGCAATATCTCCCTCCTCCAACTCCCCCAGCAATCTTCTGTCAACAATCTCCATCAACTGTGACAACTACCTAGAGTTCATTGGTGCAGAGCCTCACCTTTCCCCATGCACACATTATCAGCTATTCAACCATGCTGCCCAGAGTGAGATATGGTCCCATTGAAACATTGAGAAAGTGTGACATTATGCCCAACTCCTGGGCAATTAAGAGGATAGCTCAGAAGCTGGATTTGCACATTTGACTCCACGACAACATCACTGGACATCAGATGTGAATATTTATATTTGCAACAGTCACATTCACATCCTTGTCTCAATTGTTCAGCATTCCAGGCACTCACCATCCTCTATATAAAACAATTGCCCCGTACATCTCCTTTAAACTTTGTTCCTCTCACCTTAAAGCTATGCCCACTAGTAATTTATTTTTTGATCGTGGGAAATAGATTCTGACTGTCTTTTTTTAGTTAGAGGGTGGTGAACCTGTGGAATTCATTGCCACAGAAAGCTGTGGAGACCAAGTCAATGGATATTTTTAAGGCAGAAATTGACTGATTCTTGATTTGTATGGATGTCAGGGGTTATGGGGAGAAAGCAGGAAAATAGGGTTGAGAGGGAAAAATAGATCAGCCATGATTGAATGGCGGAGAAGACTTAATGACCTAATTCTGCTCCTATAACTGATGAACTTATAGCTACCCTAACTATGCCTCTCAGAATTTTCTATACTTCTATCAATTCTCCCCACAACCTCTGAACGATCTTCAAATTTAAATGTCTTATTACTTCCTGCTGCCCCATGAAATATAATTTCTTCTGATTTAGAGCTGCACGAACATCCGTTTCTTGTTTTAACACAATTACATCTCATCCCAACAGCTGCAATTTCATCTTGTTCCCTTCTCCTCTCCTGTATTCAGGAAGTATAACATGCCAGAGCAGTGGTGGTGAAGCAATGGGTAAATGACAAAAGGATTGACAATGGAAAAACATCACCATTCAATTTCCCAGCTGAGATATTGCACATATTTCAAAAGGTAGCTTAGATAGCTTAAATCTAGCTTGATTTGCACATCTGACTTCATCATTGAACATCTGATCTGAATGTTTATATTTGCATCTATATTTTGAACTTTTTTAAAGTAATTTTTGACGGGGGTGCCAGGGGTTAAGGGGAGCAAAGGAATGGGGTTGAGAGGGATGGATCAGACATGATTGAATGGCAGAGTAGACTTGACGGGCCGAATGGCCCAATTCTGCTTCTATAACTCATGAACCTATGAACATGAACATTATATGAGGGAAGTACGAGTAAGTAATTGTAATGTGATCATTTTGTGTGCTTCAGGCATGTCATCTGTCATTTCCCTGCTACGAGGGCAGATTATAGACAATATAAATCTTCTTATTTTCATACATGCTTGATATTGAGAAAACATTGAATCATTAGGTTAGTGTCCTTTATATATTAAATCAATGATACATCACAATCATTCACATACAGTGCCCACAAAACTGGTGCCACAGCAACATAGAGCACAGAATCATACAGCAGAAAAGCATGCCCTTTGGCCCATCATGTCCATGCTGGCCATCAAATAACTATATACAGTAATCACATTTTCAAGCACTTAGACCATAGCCTTTTATACTGTGGTGTTTCACATTTTCGTCCTGATACTTCTTAAAAGTAGTGAGATGACCTGCCACCACCCAGGCAGTGCATTCCAGACATCCTCTGGGTGAAAATTAATCTTCTTCAAATTCCCTTTAACTCAACCACTCCTACTTTAAACCTATGGGTTCTGGTCATGGACACCTGCTGAGGGGCAATTTTCTGACTATCTATCTAATCAGCCCTTCATGATTTGCTTAACTCTACCAGGTTCTTCTTTGTCTTCAAACACAATGTATCCAGTCAACCCAAACAACATTCAGATTAATTTCCTTTGAATCTTCTCCAGTACAATGACATCTTTCCTCTTGTATGGTGACTGCAGTGTTCCAGCTGTGACTTAATTAATGTTCTTTAGAGTTGTTCAATAATCTTCCGGCTTCTATATTCTACCTAATGGAAGCAAGTATCCATATGCCTTTATCCATCACTTTATGCTGCTGTCTTCAAGTAATCTCTTGGGCATGTACACAGAGTCTTTTATTCCTCAGTACTTCAGTGGATGCTGCAATTCATCATGTCTATATCAGCCTTTTTAATCCTCTCAAAATGGATCAAAATATAATTAACTTCCATTTGCCAAGCTTTGTCCATTTTATCAGCTTAGTAATATTATTCTGTAGATAGGCTATCTGCCTCATCATCAGTGACTCCACCAATCTTCATTGCATCTGTGGACTTCCTGATTATACCTTCTACTTTCGTATCCAGATCATTAATTAGATAACAGATTGCATGTGTCCCTCAATTGTGAAAACATACTTTGACCATCACCGTTGGCCTCCTATCACTGAGTCCATTTTGGGATCAACTTACCATGTTGCCCCAGATCTGATGGGCTCTTGGTTTTTGGATCAGTGTCCAATGTGAGACTTTGTCAACAGTCTTACTGAAATCCATATGGACTACATCAGCTACACAATCCCATTGACACTCGTAGTCATCACCTCAAAAAATGCAATCAAATTAATCATTTTACCATTGCCGACTATCCTTATCATTACAAGTGCAAATTAATTATGTTCCCCAATTCTTTTCCCCAGTAATTATACTACGTTGAATGTTAGACTAGTTGGCCTGTAATTATCTTACTGCACTTCTTCACAAAAGTTACTACCTTCAAAAATAAAAAACTGCAAATGCTGGAAATAGAGCCATAGAATCATACAGCACAGCCAAACCTGACCAAGCCAATCAAGCTGCCCCTTTAGACAATAGACAATAGACAATAGCTTTAAAGTGCCCCTTTAAAGTGCCCCTTTCAAGCTAGTCCCATTTGCTCACGCCTGAGCCATGTCCCTCTAAACCTAAGCTATTCATGCACCTGTCTAAATGGCATTTAAATGTTATTGTACCTACTTCTACTACTTCACCTGGCAGCTCATTCCATATGTCCACTGCCCTTTGTGTAAAAAAGTTGCTCCTCAGGTTCCTATTAAATTATTTCCCGTCACTCCTTGAGTGACGGGAAATAACACTCCTTGAGTCACCATAGTTACTCAGCAATTTCAACTGGTCGAACTTGATGAGAAAAATTCAGGGGAAAGGGGGCACAGTTTATTTTCTATAATTGACACATTAGCACTGACCCATTTGGGCCTAACTCAGTCCTTGAAGAATGATCGGTTCTCAATCAGAATATCTTTACTTGCAAAAGTCGAATTACATTCTCTTCACTTCTTTTAATTTAAGTTGAACATTTTTTTTAAATTCCCAATTTCTGTTTTGAACTTGCCGAATTGTTTTGTCAGCCACAGCACCAGAAACTAAACAAATCAGAAATCTACTAATAAAAAGGGTTTTGATGACAGGTTAATTTCTCCATAGATAGTATCTGACTTGCTAGATATTTGCCAAGATTTTCTGGTTTTACATTAGTTATCCAGGAGGTTTTTATTTTTAAATATGTATTTGTAATATCTAATTAGCACCTGTTACCTGGCTAAGCAGGACTATGTGACTTTTCAAGCACTGTAAATTTTGTTTTAATAATAATAATAATAATACATTTAATTTATATAGCGCTTTTCAGGAAACTCAAAGACGTTTTACAGAGCAAACAAGACATAAAAACAAACAAACAAAAGATTTGTCCTGACGGAGAAGCAGCGAACAAACAGCGCCAGCGCCCTCTCACGTCAGGGTCCGACAGTAAACAATAAAGAACACAAGACACACTATTACAATTTAACACAGACAACCATCACAGTGAGGCACACCCTCGCTGTGATGGAAGGCAAAGAAAAGTCTTATCTCCTCCTCATTCTTCTCCCATGGTCAGGCAGTCAAACTGCTGCCTCGAGGCGATCGAGGCTCCCGACTTTTGAAACCCCCGCCGGGTGATGGAAAGTCCCAGGCCGAGCCGAGCAGGCCGATGAAGGTCCTAAGCCCCCACCGGGCGATGGAAAGTGCCGCGGCCGAGCCACGCAGGGCGATGAAGGTCCTGCAATCGAACCTCGCAATTCGGGGCGGTCGAAGCTGCTTCGGCTGGAGCTCCCGAAAGCCGGTCGCCAGCCAGGGACCTGCGAGCTCCCGATGTTGCGGTCTGCAGGGCCCGTGGCCGAAGCCTCCGAGATGGTAAGTCCAGGCCCTGCGACCGGAGTCTTCAAGGTCGATCCCAGCTGGAGGCCGCCAACTCCACAGTGTTAGGCCGTAGCGCGAACGGAGATACGACACGGAAAAAGGTCGCATCTCCGTTGAGGAGGAGATTTAGAAAAAAAGTTTCCCCCACCCCCCCACCACCCCCCACATATACAGAGCTAAAAATAAATCAATACATACATTTAAACGGTAACAATAGACAAAGACAGAAAAAAGACAGAGAGACTGCCGGTGAGCCGCAGCCGCAAGGCGCAGCCACGCCCCCTTTTAAGGTATGAGAGATTGGACAGAACAATAAATTTGCAAAGTCTGACTTCTTTATTTAAGCATCTTTCAGCAGAACTATGTTTCACTTTGAAAAATCAACAACTGACATGTAAACATGGGTAACCTTTCTTATCTCAAAATAAACTCTCGTCTGAGGCTACACCTATCTAATTCATTATCCAAGATGCAATCTCCAACTAAGTGCAACAGAAGAAGTCTTAGAATGCCATTGTCACAGATGATGAATAGGCTCCAAATTTCTACAGTAAAATCTAAGTGGGTGAGAGTGAAATTATTTACCTTTTTCTCTTTGATTTGGCTACCACAATAAAAGCAGAAATAAAATACTAACCTGGCTTTTTACTTCCAATCAATTGTTTTTATAATAATTATCAAAACATTTAAAATGTAGCCCAAGCAGTAATGCAGAGAAACTAATTAAGAGAAAGAAACTGAGTTTGAACAGTGTAAAGCTGCACTGCTATTCGGTTCCGCTGGTCAGTATGCTGCTGTTATGCTGTGAATTAATGGCTATTTGGTTCACATTACGCCTTCAAACTGCCCAGATTTATCAACTTCAAGGGAAGCTAACCTGAATGTGAGTAATCCATTTTAATTGAACAAATGAGCGGAGGCAATTTAAATCAAATGATACAGCTTTAAAAGGGTTGCAAGAAATAAAAGGCCTGGGTATATCTACACCATTATTTGAAGACAGCAAAACAAGATGAAAAGGCTGTAAAAAAGGCATGTGGAAACGAACATCGATCGTGGCCAATTTGACATCTCTTTCAAAGAGGAATGATATAGGAATGATATAGGTGTGAAGGATCTGTGGTTTCTGGTATTGATATTGTTTTATTATAGTCACATGTATCGTGATGCAGTGAAAATCTGCTCAGCAGGCAAATCATAACCGACATGAGTGTATCAAGTCATGAGTGCAGAAAAGAATGTTATAACTACACAGAAAGTACTGATTTTAAAAACATCAAAGGTGGCAATGAGACAGATTGGAATATCATGAATTTATCCTTAGCATATGAGAGGTCTGCCTGAGATTCCGCCAACAATGGAGAAGAAGGTATTCTTGAATGGGGTGAACATAGTCAAATAGTATGGCACAGGAACAGGCCATTTGCCTCACAATACCCATGCTGAACATGATGCCAAGTTAAACTAATCTCTTCTGCCTGCACATGATCCATATCCCTCCATTTCCTGCATATTCATTGCATCTATCTAAAAGCCTATTACGCGCCCCTATTACATCTACCTCCACCATCATATCTGGCAGTGCTTTCCAGGCACCCACCACTCTCTGTAAAAAATCTGCCCAAAATGCTGGAGTAAAAGGTACAAAATGCTGGAGTAACTCAGCGGGTCAGACTGTATCCCTGGAGAACATAGATAGTGGTGTTTCAGATCACAACCCTTTTTCAGTCCAAAGAAGGGTTCCGAACCCAAAACATAACCTAATCATGTTTTCCAGGGGCAATCTGAAAAAGGGTCCCAACCCAAAATGTCACCTGCAGTCACTTAAAACAATTGGTGTTTTTAGTGCTGAACCGGTTATATGCATTATGTTGCAAAGACCTTGGAGCTCATCACTGTACCCCTTGGCAGAGTAACTTTGGATGGGGTACTCAAGGATTTGCGTATATCAAGGATCATATGCAAGCCACTGGCTAGACTGTGATCTCTGTTGATACTGATTATTATTCCCTCAAATGCTGCAGTTGAAAACCAACACAACTGGGTGAGATTTGAGCTATCAGAAGACCAACAGGCTCCATTGTGCAGCAAATAATATGTTATAAATTGGACAAGGTATTATAGTGAAAGCGCTTTTTCTACAACACTGCTCCTTTTTAAGTATTTCCTGCTGTTTTTCTTCAGATTGATTATTGAGCAAGATTAAACGGTTCATGGCAGAAAAGATTTTCAAACTTGACAGTTTTCTCAGCAATCACAGTTTCCAGGTTCAGGCACAATGCTGATTTATGTGTAATATGCCTTAGCAAACTAGTCATGTGTCGAGTATCATTCAACTGGTGTACCTTTTGTCACTGAAGATTAATGCCTTGTTGAAAAACTTCATTGGATGTCCTGTGGAAAAAAAACATAAGATGTGAAAGTTTTTCAGGTTTAATATTTTGTGCGATTTGTTAAAAAAAATGCAGGACATTTAGAAAGTAGGCAGTGGACCAAATGTAGAATAAAAAGGCCAATGTAAAAATTATGACTCATCGGGGTATAGATGATGTGATCCCAGCCAATTCTGTGAATTAAATTGTTTGCCTGTATGCAGTTAGAATCAGCTCCATCGATCTATATATCTATATACTAAAACTCTTGTTTGGTTGTTTGTTTGTTCCTGAACTACAGACAAAACTGTACACGATAGCGCAACAATTTTAGGCCCACCTTACTCACCGTCATCCCTTTGGTGCTAATGAAAGACTGTTCATTGAAATCGGTGCTATATTTTTAAAGTTCCGGAGGCTCCGGAGACTTCGGGGCGGGCCGTGTGGACATCGGAAGCTCGCAGCCCCCTGGGTGGGGGCCGACATCGGGAGCTCCGGCAGCGTCTTTGCCCGCCCCGGATCGCAGGGCTTGGGTTGGCCCGCCGCGGACCTTTCACTGTCCGGCGCGGCCTGGAACCGGCATTTTCTGTTTTTATTTCATATTTACTCATTGGTTTGTCATGCCACTCTGATCCAATCACTAAAAAGGGACATGAAAATAAATTCAGATGACTTCCCTTTAAAATTTCCTGAGATTCATGAGAGGAAATGGAAACCTTTACTCAAAATATTTATACAATTATGTTATTCAGACAAGACACTCAGCAAAGTGAGAGTTATACATCGATCCTGCAAAACCACGTATTAAAACAGTAGGTAGAAGAGACATTTAAAATGAAAGATATGATCCAACGAATTTCATTTAGGCACAACGTGCTCAGAAATATAGTGATACTTGACTCTCTAATGTAAGTTGCCAATTGATTTTTGAATAGTAATATACACAATGATTAGTTTAAGTGATTTAATTTGATTCTTTCAATTATCTCAAAGATCACGTGGTCTGTAGAAAATCAGCAGGGTTTGTAAATGGTCAATGCTTCTATTTTGAACTACCTAAGCATTCAAGATCAAAACCTACCCCCATTTCACAGTGAAATCTCTCTTGGAATAATGCCTAATCCTGCAGACAGATTCACTAAGTAATTCTCAAGCATGAACAATTCCGTCAAGAACTTGGGGGATAATAACCACACAGATCTTTGGTATGGTAAGCCTGCTCCAAGCAGTCAATGCGAGCTTCTGCTCCATGTGGAACTTGGATGCCCCTGATGCCTCCGTTCATCAGTGCCAGTGATGCGAGTAGTTTACTGTTGGATAAAAGAACCCTACAGATTTCCCAGCACAGGAGCCTATTGACAAGGGGTATGGGGAGAAGGCAGGAGAATGGGGCTGAGAGGGAAAGATAGATTAGCCATGATTGAATGGCAGAGTAGACCTGATGAGCCAAAATGGCCCAATTCTGCACCTATAACTTATGCATATGTTCATTACATGATTACAATCAGACAATTAAGCCTGAATCAAAGCTCAAATACCACCACAACAGTTGGCAGAGTTGAAATTCAAGTCATGAAATAAATTTGGAATTAAAATGAATCCCATCAGTGCTAACCATGAAGCTAGTGGATCATGATAAAGGCCCATCTAGTTCAGAAAAAAGATCTGCTGCCCTTACCCAGTTTGGACGAAATTAAACTCCCAATTCATCGATATGATTGACCTATAACTATTTGGTTATGGGACAATTAAGGATGGATAATAAATGACAGCATTGCCACTGGCATTCATATCCTCCTCAAGAATCAAGAGAGTCAGGAGTGTTTTATTGTCATATGGCCTGAAACGGAACAATGACATCTTTATTTGCAGCAGCACAACAGATATGTAAACATAGTAATCTGTAAAACCCGTAATAAACAACAACAAAAAAGTGAAAGTTAAAAAACTCAGGGAACTCAGTGAACTAACATGGAACTCGGGGGACTCATGGACCAAAAGGGAAGTCTTTGTATGGAGCCAGGGGATACGTGTGGTGTCCTTCACATCAGTATTCACCAGGAAGAAAGAAAAGGAGGATGAATTAGAGCATTTATCAGGAACATGTGTGTATCAGGAAACAGAAAGTGTTAAAAGATACTGACTTACATCGAGGTGGAGAAATCGCCAGGTAATGAAATCTGATTACCTCAGGATGCTAAGGGAAACAAACTAGGAAATTATATAGATTTTTACATCACCTTTACCACAAGTGACTGAAGGGTAGCTAATGTAGTTTCCATATTCAATGACAGTGGGGATAAGCCAGGAAATAAAAGCTAGTGAACCTAATGACAGTGGTAGAGAAGCTATTGAAGAACATTTTTAGGGATAGTATATCTATGATCACTTTGACAGACTGGAACTGATTAGGGAGAGTCAGCATGGTTTTGTGCATGAGGTGAAGGCGTCGCGGGTTTCTGAAGAAAGGTTCCAACCCATAACGTCAGCTAATCCTTTTCTCAAGAGAAGCTGTCTGACCCACTGAGTTCCTCCAGCATATTGTGTCTATCCTGGGATTCGAGATATTTGGGTAAACTGAATTTAAAATTGGCTTTATGATATGTGCCTATCACTAAAGTACAGTGGTCTGGAAAATATGGAGATCAAATTGTGAACATGAATGCTAAGTAATCTCGCAGTTTGCAAAGATCTATATGAAGTTTAGTAGAGCATGGTGTGAATTGAAGCCAGCCGAATTGGCAAGAGGGAATCAAGGATATACACTGCTGTGATTCTTGCAACACCACTGAAAAATCTAAAGACAGAACCTGAGGGTTGATTCACAGTGGAGCATGCTTCCCTCAAGGTCAATAATGAATACGATATTGACATCTCATCAGTCTTTTGTTATGTTTCTATGTTGCCCAGACAGTTCATGGGACTGCTACACTGATGCCAAGTCAAAGTTAAAAGACTGTTGTTGTCTGCTGTCTCCTGTTCTTCAAAGAAGAGTGTAGCCATGTTGCAGGCAGAAGAAAACAGATGTCATGGACAAAGGCCACTGAACCATATGGAAGTAGTATTACTTCCACATACAGCATTGGAAATTTTAACTCCCTTCTGAATTCCAGTTAAATCTAGGTGGCATACATAATACTCACTTGGCAAGCGACACCTGTTTTAATACTGCTATTTCATGGGCCGGTGAGCCATTCTATGTCTCTCTCAGGCTCCTTAGAAATATACTTATTTAAGGTTTTAACAAATAAGTAAAATCCCCAATGTTAGTTTGACTGCATGCTATGTGCAGTGGGACAAATGATTTATGGGAAGAATATTTTGAATTTCTGCCATTTTTTGTGTGAAAATGTGTCTCTGTTCAATTTTATGACTGTGGTTAGAAAAATGAGCAGTTGATTACTGAGTCCTTTGTGCTCTCACTGCTGGTTTGCTTTCCTTTGCTCTGCGAATTCATAAGTGCACACATTTAACGTGTCCTTTTCAGAAAATGTGATACTTGGTGGATAACTTGTGATGCTCATCCTTTATGACTCGCTGATTTGCTACCAGCCCTGCCTTGATGGCCTTCAGTGATCTAGCTAATGCCATGTGGTATTCATCCATTAGAAACCTACGAGCTCATCATCAGCAGGATACCCTTAACTCCTGCACAACCCCATGCAAGTGCATAAACTCATCATACCTATTTCTGTCTGGTAGAGATATAATTAACTGCAAACCAAAAGCTAATGGCTTAACATATATTCCAACCATGATCTAACTAAATAGTTGCAAAGGTTTGTGGGGTTGAATGGTCTGCTCTTGTTCCTACTCTATTTAATAACTTGGACATCCAACTCTTCCCAATACTAACATATAGTGAAACTTTACACAAGTCACTCTCGACCAATTTGTGTACCTACTATCTTCTGCTTTGACTCCAATCATGTAAAAATTAACAAATGATGAACATTCTGAAAATCTTGTCTGTTACCTTCCACGATTGGCATTTCATTTATGTAAACTCGTGGCATCTCTGCTGCCCATCTGCTCAATGCAAATCCAGTAATTGTCTACAATCATAGAGGTCATATCCAATGGTTCAATGGTCCTTTATTGTCATGTGTACTGATATACAGTGAAATTTGATTTATCATAGTTATACCAAAAAAGCAACAAGATACAAAACTAGATAAAGATAAAACATAAACTGCCAACACAGCGGTGTGTGAGAATCCCTAGGGCACACAGCATAAGCAGAGATCCACAGCCATCAGTTCAATGTCCAGGCCACACACACGCTCCTTCACCATGATGTAACCAGAGTTGTACCGACCGCTGTCACTCTCTCTGCAGTCCCAGTTAGAAAGCCGTCCACACTTGCACCAGACTCCAGGATCTTCTCAGGGCACGCTGTCCCCGCAAACACCGAGATCACTGCACTCACGGCAATCTCTCCGAGTTCCCACCAGTGCTGGCAGCACGTCCATCTTGTTTTTCGGCGACCACACATTCCCCACTGTGATGAAAGGCAAATAACTTTTACCTTCTTTTTCTCCCGCGGTCGGGGCGATCAAAACATCCGCAGTCGGGGTGATCGAAGCTCCCGCAGTCGGTGATCGAAGCCCCCGCAACGGGACAATGGAGACTCCCGTGACTGAGGCAGACAAAGCTCCTGCGGTTGGGGCTCCCGAAGTCGATCCCAAACAAAAGGACGGCTAGCTCTACGATGTTAGGCCGCAGTGCAAACGGAGATACGGTAGGGAAAAAGTCTTATCTCCGTCGAGGGAAAAGATTTTAAAAAGTTTCCCCCAACCACCCTCCCCCCCCACCCCCACATAATACAAAACTAAAGAAATACTAAAACATACAAATAAAACAGACTAAAAACAACAAAAGAAGAAAGGGACGCGACAGGCTGTTAACGAGGCTGCCACTTACGGCGCCACCTGGTGGATCCAGGTTCCCTCCAACCTTTACATATTATCACAAACACCAATCGATCAAATGTTTTACCCAAGGGAATTATGTCTCCTTTCACCTTGCGAATGGCACAATTTAAATTCTCACCAAAAATTCTAGTTAGTATGAGTAATTTTCACTGGCTCTGTTTATTTTAGCATTTTTTAAATTTCACTGATGAAGCAAGGGCACCAGCAGTCCACATGAATTATTTCAGCAGCCACTATAACATAACAGTCGATACTTTCCTCCTGGAAATTTGTAGAGCATCGGACAAACTCAATAAATCCTGCGGATAATGTGACCCAGGAGGATGAGGCATGATCGCACCTGACAGCGGTGGCATTTTACAGACAATTGCATCACTCTTGTTAAAAATATATATTTTTTATGATTTCCATCTCTTCCAGAATATCAGATTATCTGATGTTGTAATCTGAGATCTGGTCACCTCTACTGCCACAGCCTTTGCAACTAAAATTTCAGCAATAAAAATGGATAAATTAACTCAGCCAGCCAAGAGTACTCTCACCCATATTCTATGACAAGTCAAACAAATGCGTTTTTTAAAAATAACATTTGATTGAAATTTTAAAAAAACATTTAAATCAGGTAAACTAAAATAAAAGAAGTTCTGATGTGGTTTCCTTGATTCCTTCTCTTGGAGGGTTTTCACAGAAAACAGTCTGCATTTATCCATTTGATGTTGTGCATGTCCTGGTGTTTTCTGGTGTTCTTCATAAAACATTGACAACTCCCTAAATGTCATTAAATGTTCAGTATTCATTGCCTTCCTAAAGGAAACAATAATGGGCAACTTTTATTTATTCTAACCAGCTTTCTGTGGATTGCCATTTCATTAGTCACACCAGCAGACATTAAGTAAGCTGTCGTCAATAGTATTGGACAAAAGCTTTGACACTTATAAATCTAATATATGAACATTCTGGATATTAGCCATCCCATTACCCTAAATGGCACTGGAGAAGAAACAATGATCTGATCGAGGTCATAGGGACAAGTTACCAACTAAAGAACCTGAAATTTCCTTGCTACCTGCCAACTAAAACCCTGCAGAACCAGAGAAAATAAATTACTGCCAATGTGTCTGGGGCAAATCGCTGTACCTGCACATTACTTTTGCACATAAAATACAAAAGCATCTAGCAGGATATAAAGCCTAAAGTTATTCCACATATATTTTCTATAAAATGTTGGAAGGTGATGTTGAATGAATGTCCTTAGAGAAAAGAGTTAAGATGAACACAAATAATGTTCAATAGAAAATCTATGTGAAAGATTAACCATAACACGACATACAAGAGGAACAAATGGGCAGACTTGTAAGAAACAAAACGTAGGAATATTTTCTTCATGGTGTGAAGCCCCATCTGGTGGCTGAAAAGGGTCAAATATATTCCATGTGCTGTGATTTCATAAAGATCCAGATTGTATGGATTGGAGAAAAAATGCATGATCAAAGTCCTCTTCAGGGGAGGTGGGAGAGACAGAGACATAGAAATATGCAGCATGGAACCAGGCCCTTTGGCCCAACTGGCCCATGCTAAACATATTGTCTAACCAACCTCCCACTTGCCTAACTTGGCATTCCTCATATTCCTCCAAACGTTCCCAATCCATCTACGTGTCCAAGTATTTTTTTTTATTGTTGTAATTGCACCCGCCACCACCACTTCCTCTAGCACCTTGTTCCACACATGCACCATTCTCTGTGTAAAAAACATTGCCACTCAGGTTCCTTTTAAATCGTATCCATTTCACCTTGAACCTGTGTCCTCTACTTATCAACTACCCTACCCAGGGAAAGAAATACAGCTATTCACCTTCTCTATGCCCATCCTTTCATTTTTCTCAAAAAACTCACCCTTCTGCCTCCTTCACTCCAAGTTAAAAAGTACTGGCCTATCAAACTCCAGTAATATCCTCGTAAATCTTTATTGCATTATTTCCATTTCAATTACATCCTTCCAAGAGCAGGGTGATCAGAATGTACACAGTACTTCAAGTGTGGCCTTACCAAGGTACTGAACAGGGGTATTATATTACATCACAACTCCTGTACTTAGTATCATGACTGATGAAGGCAAGTGTGCCAAACACGCTGTCCAACTTTCTGCAGAAACAAGAAACTGCAGATGCTGGTATACTGAAAAAGACACAAAGTGTTGGAGTAACTCAGTGGGTCAAGCCGCATCTTTGGAGCACATGGATTTGTGACATTTCAGGGGTCAGGACCCTTCTTCAATGACTCCAGAAATTTGTTCCATTTCCGACATCTCTCTCCCCCTTCTTGATCTGTCTTCCCCCCCTCATCTTAAACCTCTTTCCCCCCTCACCGTAAAGCTATCATCCTTCTTTAGTAAACATGGTCCCCCCCCCCCTGTTGTCCTAGATGGATCCCTCACCTGCTTCTTCTCTGTGTCTCGCAGTTCTGCTCTCGCTGCCCCTCCCCCTAGACGGAATATGGAGAGTATTCCTCTGGCCCTCATCTTTCATCCACCAGCCACCTCATCCAACACATCATTCTCCAACAATTCCACCACCTCCAATGTTATTCCACCCCTTTCCGACTTCCACAGAGACCGTTCCCTCCTCAACCACTTTAATCACTCATCCGTTCCCACCCAAACCACCCTACAGTATCTGTGTCTATACCTCCTCCCTCAACTCCATCCAGGGATGCCAGCAGTCCTTCCAGGTGAGACTAAGGTTCACATGCACCTCCTCTAAGCTCATCTACTGTTCCTGATTTGGCCTCCAATACATCAGCGAGACTAAGCATAGACTCGGCGACTATTTCACCAAACACTTGCACTTGGTCCACCAAGGCCTATTGAATCTCTCGGCTGCTAACCATTTAACGCCTTTTCCCATTCCCATACTGACCTTTCTCTCTATTGCCAGAATGAGGCCACATGCAAATGGAGGCGCAGCACCTCATATTCCATTTGGGTAGATTACAATCCAACAGCGTGAGCAATGAATTCTCCAGTTTTCGGTAACTACCTACATTACCTGTATCCACCTTCAACTTGCCAGTCTTTGTCCTGCCCCTCCCCTCTGGGAGGCCAGTTAAATAAAACAGAGAATACCTGACTCAAAAAGGGGTGGGAAAGTGAAAGAGAGAAAACAGGCAACAATCATCCAGAATTTGATATATTGTTATTCTTTTAGCAGCGTGCTATGGCCGTCATGGTGGCGCAGTGGTAGAGTTGCTGCCTTACAGCGCTTACAAAGCCAGAGACCCAGGTTCGATCCCGACTACGGGTGCTGTCTATATATTCTCCCGCAAGGGTTTTCTCCGAGATCTTCGGTTTCCTCCCACACTCCAAACATAGAAAATTGGTGCAGGAGTAGGCCATTCGGCCCTTCGAGCCTGCACCGCCATTCAATATGATCATGGCTGATCATCCAACTCAGTATCCTGTACCTGCCTTCTCTCCATACCCCCTGATCCCTTTAGCCACAAGGGCCACATCTAACTCCCTCTTAAATATAGCCAATGAACTGGCCTCAACTACCTTCTGTGGCAGAGAATTCCACAGATTCACCACTCTCTGTGTGAAAAAAAACGTTCTCATCTCGGTCCTAAAAGACTTCCCCCTTATCCTTAATCTGTGACCCCTTGTTCTGGACTTCCCCAACATCGGGAACAATCTTCCTGCATCTAGCCTGTCCAACCCCTTAAGAATTTTGTAAGTTTCTATAAATCCCCCCTCAATCTTCTAAATTCCAGGAAGTATAAGCCGAGTCTATCCAGTCTTTCTTCATATGAAAGTCCTGCCATCCCAGGAATCAATCTGGTGAACCTTCTCTGTACTCCCTCTATGGCAAGAATGTCTTTCGTCAGATTAGGAGACCAATACTGTACGCAATACTCCAGGTGTGGTCTCATCAATGCCCTGTACAACTGCAGCAGAATCTCCCTGCTCCTATACTCAAATCCCCTCGCTATGAATGCCAACATACCATTCGCTTTCTTCACTGCCTGCTGCACCTGCATGCCTACTTTCAATGACTGGTGTATCACGACACCCAGGTCTCGTTGCATCTCCCCTTTTCCTAATCGGCCACCATTCAGATAATAGTCTGCTTCCTGTTCTTGCCACCAAAGTGGATAACCTCACATTTATCCACATTATACTGCATCTGCCATGCATTTGCCCACTCACCTAATCTATCCAAGTCACGTTGCAGCCTCCTAGCATCCTCCTCACAGCTAACACTGCCCCCCAGCTTCGTGTCATCCGCAAACTTGGAGATGTTGGATTCAATTCCCTCGTCCAAATCATTAATATATATTGTAAATAGCTGGGGTCCCAGCACTGAGCCTTGCGGTACCCCACTAGTCACTGCCTGCCATTCTGAAAAGGACCCGTTTATTCTTACTCTTTGCTTCCTGTCTGCCAGCCAGTTCTCTATCCACATCAATACTGAACCCACAATACCGTGTGCTTTAAGTTTGCATACTAATCTCTTATGTGGGACCTTGTCGAAAGCTTTCTGGAAGTCCAGATATAACACATCCACTGGTTCTCCCTTATCCACTCTACTAGTTACATCCTCGAAAAATTCTATAAGATTCGTCAGACATGATTTACCTTTCATAAATCCATGCTGACTTTGTCCAATGATTTCACCACTTTCCAAATGTGCTGCTATCCCATCTTTAATAACTGACTCTAGCATTTTCCCCACTACCGATGTTAGACTAACTGGTCTGTAATTCCCCGTTTTCTCTCTCCCTCCCTTTTTGAAAAGTGGGGTTACATTAGCTACCCTCCAATCCTCAGGAACTACTCCAGAATCTAAAGAGTTTTGAAAAATTATCACTAATGCATCCACTATTTCTGGGGCTACCTCCTTAAGACTCTGGGATGCAGCCTATCTGTCCCTGGGGATTTATCGGCCTTTAATCCATTCAATTTACCTAACACCACTTCCCGACTAACCTGGATTTCACTCAGTTCCTCCATCTCATTTGACCCCCGGTCCCCTGCTATTTCCGGCAGATTATTTATGTCTTCCTTAGTGAAGACAGAACCAAAGTAGTTATTCAATTGGTCTGCCATGTCCTTGTTCCCCATGATCAATTCACCTGTTTCAGACTGCAAGGGACCTACATTTGTTTTAACTAATCTTTTTCTCTTCACATATCTATAAAAGCTTTTGCAGTCAGTTTTTATGTTCCCTGCCAGTTTTCTTTCATAGTCTATTTTCCCTTTCCTAATTAAGCCCTTTGTCCTCCTCTGCTGGACTCTGAATTTCTCCCAGTCCTCTGGTAGGCTGCTTTTTCTTGCTAATTTGTATGCTTCATCTTTTGTTTTGATACTATCCCTAATTTCCCTTGTTAGCCACGGATGCACTACCTTCCCTGATTTATTATTTTGCCAAACTGGGATGAACAATTGTTGTAGTTCATCCATGCGGTCTTTAAATGCCTTCCATTGCATATCCACCGTCAACCCTTTAAGAATCAATTGCCAGTCTATCTTGGCCAATTCACGTCTCATAGAAATACAGGTTTGTAGGTTCATTGGCTTGGTATAAATGTAAATGATCTCTAGTGTGTGTAGGATAGTGTTAATGTGTGAGGATCACTGGTTGGTGCTGACTCGGTGGGCCGAAGTACGTGTTTCCACACTGTATTTCTATACTAAACCAAACAAAAAGTTACACAGCACAGTAATAACACTGTAGATAAAAAATAGATTGGATATGACGTTTTACAGATGGTTCCTTTGTCTGAAGAAGGGTCCTGACCTGTAACATCATCTATCCATGTTTTCCAGAGAAGCTGTCTGACCCGACGAGTTACTCCAGCAGTTTGTCTTATCATGCCTAACTTTGTTACCTGCTTCAAGCAGCTATGTACCTGCACCCGCTAGGAATAGATGATTTTGATAACTTTAGTTTAGAGATGCAACATGGAAACAGGCCCGACAGCCCACCCTCCAGACGGAGCTTCAATCACCCATTCTCACGAGTTCCATGTTATCGTAATTTTGAATCTACTGACACATTTGGGGCAATTTACAGATTGACAAACTTGCACGTCTTTGGGATTTGGGAGGAAACTGGACCAGCCAGAGGAAACCCACGTGGTCGCAGGGAGAATGTGAAAACTCCAAACAAACAGCACCCGAGGTCAGGATCAAACCGAGGTCTCTGGTCCCAGGAGGTGGCAGCTCTACCAGCTGTGCCACCGTTCCTCAGGTCTTGTCTGTATGGAGTTTGTATGTTCTCCCTTTGACTGAGAGGGTTTTCGTATTTATAGTATATTTTAATGAATAAAGTTTATTTTTGAAACAAAACAAACGACTGAAGAGTGGAATTATATGTGGAAAGAAAAACATCATTCTAGTGTTTGTGCTGAATGAGCCCTTGTTCATTGAACCATTTTGCAGGGATATGGACCAAGAGCTGAGAAGTGTGATTAACCCAAAGTCCATGGTGGCTGCCAGAACACAATCGGCTGAATGTTCTTTCTCTGTCATAAATTTTGGTAACTGAGTAAACTCCATCCCCAACATCTCTAACTCCTCCATCCTAACCCCAAATCCTTTCCCTCCTTCACTCCACCACCGAACCTTTCTTTTCTCCCTCATGTCCTCCATACTTCTTTCTCCCTTCCAAACTTCTGCTCTCCCGCCCCCTCACCTGCAACTCCCCACGGGCGGCATGGTGTCGCAGCGGTAGAGTTGCTGCCTTACAGCGAATGCAGCGCCGGAGACTCGGGTTCGATCCTGACTACAGGCGCGGTGGGCCGAAGGGCCTGTTTCCACGCTGTATCTCTAAATCTAAAAAATCTAAACTCCCTTACCCCATCACCACACTAGTGCCAACTTTTCCTCTACTTTCTAACCATTGTCCACTTGCTCCCCTGGGGTAAGGCCACTCCGCAGCCACTCGCCACCTCTCCCCTGACTGGTTCCAGCAGCTGTGCCATCTAAAACCTGGGTCCTAATGCAAAACTGCAATACCCCATCCCCTTCCCCTCCCCCCCTCCTCCATTAACACGGTTTCCTGCAGATAAATTTCAAGGAAGCTCCAGTTGCTTGTCCAGTGCCAGTTGGTGAGGGCAGGCCTTGGTGATCCATGTGATGCTCTGTTGAAATGAATAATTAAGATGGCAGTGGCTGAGTGAGGGAAGTTACAAATAGGATAAAATCGCACTCGTTCCCTGGCAAAACTATAAACGACCAAAGGCTTGTGAGGAGAAATTGTTATTTTTGGTGTACAGTTTTTCCATAAATTCAGACTAATATAGAAAGACAGTTCACTAAAAATAATAATTTTTAGAAGAGTTAGTAGGGAGACATCAGTGTCCACTGTTACATCACAGGCACCAGAGTCTGAAATACTTACTTCAATAATGATTATAATTATATAATTACACCTGGCATGGTTAAATATGAACGCATATCAATAATTTGAGCTCAAAATACCCAACCTACAATTCGGTGTACTTTGGAAAAGACCAAGCTAAACATTAATTGCAGCATCTATATAAAGTGCTAGCACTCCATAGTAATAGTCCGAACAAGGGTCTCGACCCGAAACGTCACCCATTCCTTCTCTCCCAAGATGCTGCCTGACCCGCTGAGTTACTCCAGCATTTTGGGTCTACCTCCGATTTATACCAGCATCTGCAGTTTTTTCCTTTAGTAACATCCATCTTTAGCTAAAAAAATAATAAGTGATGAAGAACATAAGTCTGCAGGCATGTGGACTTTATTCAGAGCAAGAATAAAGGTCGAGTTTCTTAAAACTTGGTTTTCTACATTTGATAAATGTAAAAATAAGGTGTATTTCTTAAATAAACTATTGATTTTCCCACTGTACTTAACTGAAAATTGGATTAAGAGTAAATAACTGAGAAAGTAAGGTATTAAGATTGTTTGATTGCTGTACTAAGATGATTCTTCATAAAGCACAAAACGAAGTGCTGGAGGAATGCAGTGGAGAGAAATAGACAGTTGACATTTCAGGTTGGGTCCCTCCTTCAGATTCATCCTTCATAAGATTGTTCTTGACTCTACTGCCATTAAATCATGTGTCAAACTTCATAAATTTACAATTTCTTTAACATATGTAAAGTTTTAAACATCCTTTTAACAATTTAAACATTAATTCAATAACGGCATACCTCATGAGCAATCATCCCTTACAGTTGACGATTGATTACCTCTCTCATTCGGAGATACCCACAGCCAGAGTTATGGTGGAAAGAAATTTAAGAGTGTTTTCTATTAAAATAAATTGTCTGAAACAAATCATTCATCCATTCCATGAATTAATTTCACAAACAGTAAAACACAAGTACACGCTAATGAAATGATTAGACGAGTCAGTACTTGGCCTTGGTAATGATCCAAAAGTATAGAGAGGCTGCACATCTCAAGGTTAGCAATATTAACTTCTGAAAGGTACAGGTCTATTGAAACCCTGAAGCATCTGGCATGGTGTTGTACTTGGATAGATGTTGGTATTCAACCTACATTCTGGCATTTATTTGGGAAGATTGCTTGATTAATTGATTAAACAATATAACACGGACACAGGGCCCACCCTTCCCAGCAAATCTTTCTTTCAAATCTCAATGTAAGCAAGACAAAGGAGATAGTGATCGACTTCAGGAAGCGAAGCGGTTCACACACCCCTGTTTGCATCGTGAAGGGTCAATTTGTGCTTTGGAAGTCATCTTTTTTGAACATTACATGTAGAAATTGTGAACCAAATTGTGGCCAAACCCTCGGCACTGAGACTGACAGGGTCTGGGCACTGCCCAGTCCACGGGGTTTCTCAGCAGGGGTTGTGGAGAGAGAGGTGAGTGAACATGTGTGCTGGCAGCTTGTTGGGTTAATAAAGCATCCCGACTGGACTAACCTGGCGTCTAGCCCTATTTCGGACTGAACTGATTGCTCCCGCTACATTGGGGCGGCACGGTAGCGCAGCGGTAGAGTTGCTGCTTTACAGCGAATGCAGCGCCGGAGACTCAGGTTCGATCCTGATTACGGGTGCTGCACTGTAAGGAGTTTGTACGTTCTCCCCGTGACCTGCGTGGGTTTTCTCCGAGATCTTCGGTTTCCTCCCACACTCCAAAGACGTACATGTATGTAGGTTAATTGGCTGGGTAAATGTTAAAAAAAATTGTCCCTAGTGGGTGTAGGATAGTGTTAATGTACGGGGATCGCTGGGCGGCACGGACTTGGTGGGCCGAAAAGGCCTGTTTCCGGCTGTATATATATGATATGATATGATATGCCCCTCCAAACTCGTCATTTTGGAGCACAACATGCAAAACGGCAACCAGCTCCCCGCTGCTCTGGCTAACCAGGCCCAGCTGAACGCGGCCACCCTGAAGTTACAGACCTTCTGGACCTCCCAGCCGCATGTATGGTTTCAGCATGCTGAGGCCCAGTTCCACGTCTGCGGGATCACAGTCGACGACATCCGTTTCTACTACGTCGTCGGGGCGCTCGACCAAGAAACGGCCGTTCACGGGCCCGGAGTGGATAGACGCTGCTTCTGGCTGCTGCTTCTCTCCGACCTTCATGAGAAACACTTGAACCGGGCCTTTGGCGCTCTTTTTAAATCTTCTTTCCCTCTGACTCACCTACTTCCCACCAATACTCGCTCTTGTTGCTTCTGGCTGCTGCTTCTCTCCGACCTTCATGGATAGCACGCAACAAAAGCTTTTTGCTGTACCTCAGTACACGTGACAATCAACTAAACTGAACTGAGGAGGGTTTCAACTAGTAAGTCAGGGGGAGGAGTGAGAACTGGGAGCCAAAGTAGCAGTTTGGCAGATAAGAAAGTTCAGGCAAATATGTCAATCAAAGTAAACAGGGAATGCAGGCTACAATGTGCACAACGATACGGTGTAGATCCTCATCGGGCCACAGGCCGGAAGGTCAAAGTGAGAATGGAGTGGTAAATTGGAATGGTTGGCAACCAGAAGTGCATGGTCTCTGTAAAATTATCATTTTATTTGTGTTTGGTTTCTCCAATGTTGAGGAGGCTATATTATGAAACATGAAAACAATACATTAAATTTGAAAAAGTGCAAGTGAATCACTGCTTCACCTGAAAAAATATTCAGTCTCTGCACCACACGGCATTAGTGCACCCTGTTATTTTTCTTTCAGGAACGGGGTACTGATTGATAGTGATCAGCCATGATCGCATTGAATGGCGGTGCTGGCTCGAAGGGCTGAATGGCCTACTCCTGCACCTATTGTCTATTGTCTATTGTCTATAAGACACATTCCAACCCAAGTCACTGCAAAATGCAAATCAGGAGGATTCTTACCAACACAGATCATTTTTTTGTTAAGTTCATGCCAAAATCTTTTACTGTATTAGGATAAAATGGGAGATAATGAGTCAATGGACAGATATAATAGTTCAGGAGAGGACTATGATAGCAGTTACCCTCGGCGGCAGAGCAAGCAATATTTGTAATAGATTATATCTACACATCATGCTCTCACCACCAATATGTTTTCTTTTCTGATTCCTACTATTTCCAAGAATAAATATAGCTATTATAATAGCTAAACAATGCAATTTTAAGTACAAGCAATCTTACCCACTTAAAAGGTGCATTGCAAAAGCAAAATTTGTAATATTTTAAAGTTCTGAAGCCCTGGTAGGCACATATTAATCTATCAGGCTGTGGGAAGATCACATCAGCAGTATTGTGTATTGGTCTAATCTCCCTACTTAAGTTCAGAAGGGATGTTTCTTCAGATCTGTCTGTCACATGAGGAAATTATCCTTAGGAGGGATTCAGCAAACAAAATTAGTTTACACAAATGAGAGATCATCTGATTGAAATATATAAAATTCTTACAGAGCGTGGCAGATTGCATGCAGGGATAATGTTTCAGACACCGCTGGCTGGAGTGCCCAGAATTATGGGTTGCAGTTTCAAAATAAAGAGCTAGTCATTCCAGAATAAAATGAGAGGAAATTTCTCATCCAAGAGGGCAATGAATCTTTAAAATTCTCTCCCAAGTGGGCTATGGAGACTAAGACACGAGTACATTCAAGACTGAGATCAATAGATTTTTCGATAAAGAAATTAGGAATAGGGATTAGTGTATGAAAGTGGTGCTACACTCAAAATCAGACATGATTTAGTTGAATGGCAGAACAGAAAGGCCTGCTCCTGCCTCTGATTGTTAAGCTTGACAATCAATACTTACGCAATTTAAACCAGATGCATCATTATTTTTAACTCAATTGTTTGTGAACAACATCATGGGACATCAAATGTTACAAGATTCAATTCAGAGTTCACAGGTTATAAAAAAATGTGCCAACTAATCAGATAGAGAAACTGTACTTCATGTTGCTGGCAATCAAACTGCCGCTGTTCAGTCAGAGGGAGGCAATGAAATTCCATGTAATGGGAGATAAATCACTGTGATTACAAGAAAAATTGAAATGAATATATTTGCATTCTTGTCATGACTGCAGGTAAAGTAAAAATACAAGTAATTTCGGTTAAAACCACAGAGATGTTGTACATCACAGAAACAGGTATTTCCTACCATCCCACCTATGCCAAATTTTCTGCACATCAAATACTGATCACATTTGCTCAAATTAGATTTGTATCCAACCATGCTTTCCCTATGCAAATACTTGTCTAAATGTCTCTAAAATGTAGAGATTGTATATAACTCCTCCACCACCTCTTGCAGCGAGTTCCAGATATCAACCACTCTCTGTGTAAAGAAACTTAGAGCTCCAATCCCTTTTATAACTCTTTCTTCGCACCAATGAATTGCTGCCTTACAATGCCAGAGGTTCGATCCTGACCTCGAGTGCTTTCTGCATGGAGTCTCCATGTGACCACATTGGTTTTCTCCGGGTGCTCCGGTTTCCTCCAACGAATTCCAGACCATCACACAAACCAACCCATTTGACTCCATTTGTACCTCACATTGCCTCAGCGGCGGGGGGAGGGGCGGCCGGGGAGGGGCGGCCGGGGAGGGGCGGCCGGGGAGGGGCGGCCGGAACCGGGCACGCGCGCATATTCCCAGCGCGCGCGAGTGACGCAGGGCCTCGAGCAACGGCCGTTGACGGGCTCGAGCCACGATTGACGCACTGCGGGGGGCGGGGCCACGGGTCGGCGACGTCATCCGGCCGCCCTTGCCCTTGGTCGGATCAAGGGGCGCGGCACATGACGTTGGACCAATGAGGAGGCGGGAGGCGGAGTTCATGCCGTTTTCCCGGAGGCGAGGCATGGCCGTGGAAGCGGTGGCGATGGTTGGTTGGTGCGCACCCGTGTACTCGGGGGGGAGGTCAGTGTGGACCGGGGGGAGGTCAGTATGGACTCCTCCCTCCAGGGGGGAGGTCAGTGCAGACCCATGTACCGGGGGGAGCTCAGTGAGCACCCCTGCCCCCAGGGGGAGGTCAGTGTGGATCCTTGTACCCGGGGGGGCGGTGGTCAATGTGGATCCGTGTACCCGGCGGGAGGTGGTCAATGTGGACCCGTGTACCCGGGGGGGGGGGGGGGTATCTGTGCGGATCTGTGTCCCGGGGGGGGGGGGGGGGGGGGGCGGTCAATGTGGATCCGTGTACCCGGGGGGGGGGGGGAGATCTGTGCGGATCTGTGTCCCGGGGGGGGGGGGGGGGCGGTCAATGTGGATCCGTGTACCCGGCGGGAGGTGGTCAATGTGGACCCGTGTACCCGGGGGGGGGGTCAATGTGGATCCGTGTACCCGGGGGGGGGGGAGATCTGTGCGGATCTGTGTCCCGGGGGGGGGGGGCGGTCAATGTGGATCCGTGTACCCGGGGGGAGGTGGTCATAGTCAGTGCAGACCCGTATCCCGGTGGTCAGTGCGGAGGTTCAGGCCTGACTGACAGTCATTGCCGCTACTCCGGCCGGAGTGAGCGATTAATGCTAGTTCTGGTTGATTACTGCGCAAACACCTCATAACTTCAGTGTTTATCTCGCGGAGGTCGGAGTGCTGCATTCATAGCATGGACATTAAAATAGACCCGAAACGTTGCCCATTCCTTCTCTCCTGAGATGCTGCCTGACCTGCTGAGTTACTCCAGCATTTTGTGAATAAATACCTTCGATTTGTACCAGCGTCTGCAGTTATTTTCTTACACATCAGATAGACTGCAGGCGCTGCACATGCTGGGAACACTCAGCAGCTGGTCAGGAGTATTCTGTGTGAAGGGAGACTGCAGGTTGGATGACCACTTTGCCACAGCAAAGTACAATAGCAAGAGTATTACCTTGTCTTCTGTTTTGGCATGTTGAGGTCTTCCAGATGCCATGTTATAGGAAAGATATTGTCAAGCTTGAAAGGATTCAGAGAAGATTTATGAGGATGTTGCCTGGACTCAAGGCCCTGAGGTTGAGCAGGCGAGCACTTTATTCCTTGGAGCGCAGGAGGATGAGGGGTGATCTTATAGAGGTGTATAAAATCATCAGAAGAATTTTTGACACATTGGTCTTCAGTCAGTTTTTTTAGTATAGAAGTTAGGAGGTCTAACTTCAAGTAGCCCTTGCTTTCCCTCTCTCTCCATCCCCTTCCCAGTTCTCCCACTAGTCTTACAGAGTCCGACTACTTTTGATCCCTACCGCTCACTCCCCTGATATCAGTCTGAAGAAGGGTCTCGACCCGAAATGTCACCCATTCCTTCTCTCCAGTGGAGTTAAAGGGGAAGAGAGTACAGAAAAGGTACGAAAGACACCCAAATTAATGTGACAGGTAGTTCAAGAAGGGATAAGCAGGCATGTGAATATTCCACGGATTTCCGCGTTTTTAAATTTCATTTTCCATGCCTTTTGCATGATTTCCGCGTTTTTCACTTTGTCAAATAAACGGATAAATCGGATAGAAAAAAAAACAAAAAACCCGATGTATAGACATATTGAACACTAGGGTTTTACTAGAGGTCGCTAGGGGTTCCGCGAGAAATCCCCCTCCCCCACCCCTGCGCCCTGGAAGTCTCCCTGAAAATGTGGCACCTAGGCTGGGCAAGACAGCCAATCTCGACCTCATCGGGACTTCCATGGCTAATTTGTCAATTCGGCCACTAGAGGTCGCGAGGGGTTCCACGAGCAATCCCCCGGCGCCCTGGAAGTCTACCCGAAAATGTGGCACCTAGGTTGGGCAAGACAGCCCATCGGGCCCATAGACCTCATCGGGACTTCCACGGCCGATCGGTGGGTTGAATTTGCAACCTGCGGCCCGGGCTCTGGAACTCCAGCCCAGCTGGAGCCAGCACATCTATCCCCATAGCCACCTTCCTTGGCCAGCTGGATACCGTCCGAACAGATCCACGGATGATGCGGTCTCCCAGGTTCTGCACACCGCTCTCTCGCATCTGGACAGCCAGAAGGGGGGCTATGTAAGGATATTGTTCATTGATTTTAGTTCAGCTTTCAACACAATAGTCCCCACTAGACTGGCTGAGAAGCTGCTGAAACTGGGGCTTAACACTCCCCTGTGTGCCTGGGTCCTGAACTTTCTCCCCGCCAGTCCCCAAGTGGTCAAGATGGGAAGACGTACGTCTAACCCCCTCACCCTGAACACAGGATCCCCCCAGGGTTGCGTTCTTAGCCCCCTACTGTACTCCCTGTACACACATGACTGTGGCCAGGTTCAGCTCCAACTCCGTCATCAAGTTTGCTGCTGACACTGTGGTTGTGGGCCTGATCTCCGATAACGATGAGGATGTGGGGGGATCTTATTGAAACATATAAGATAATTAGGGGATTGGACACATTAGAGGCAGGAAACATGTTCCCAATGTTGGGGGAGTCCAGAACAAGGGGCCACAGTTTAAGAATAAGGGGTAGGCCATTTAGAACGGAGATGAGGAAGAACTTTTTCAGTCAGAGAGTGGTGAAGGTGTGGAATTCTCTGCCTCAGAAGGCAGTGTAGGCCAGTTCGTTGGATGCTTTCAAGAGAGAGCTGGATAGAGCTCTTAAGGATAGCGGAGTGAGGGGGTATGGGGAGAAGGCAGGAACGGGGTACTGATTGAGAGTGATCAGCCATGATCGCATTGAATGGCGGTGCTGGCTCGAAGGGCTGAATGGCCTACTCCTGCACCTATTGTCTATTGCCTACCAAGAGGAGGTGGCTGATCTGGCACTCTGGTGTCAGGACAACAGCCTCCTCTTGAATATCACAAAAACTAAGGAGCTGATTGTGGACTTTAGAAGGGCTCAACATCCGAGGACGTACACACCACTGGAGTTAAATGGGATTACTGTGGATAGGGTGAGCAGCTTTAAATACCTGGGAGTCCACATCACAGAGGATCTGACATGGACAACACACATTGCCATACTGGTGAGTAAGGCAAGGCAGCACCTTTACCACCTCAGACAGTTGGGAAAATTTAGAGTTTCTCTGAGGATTCTTCAGTGCCTCTACTCTGGGGCTGTAGAAAGCATCTTGTCCGGGAACATCACAATCTGGTTTGGGAACAGCTCTGCCCAGGACAGGAAGGCTCTGCGGTACTCTACTGTACTAATTTATTTTTTGTGTTAAAAAAAAAAAATCTATTCTGTTTTGTAGTTTAGCACAATCTGCAGGCATTGCCACTTTCATTTCACTGCACATCTTATATATGTATGTGACAAATAAACTTGACTTGACTAAACCAGCAAAGCTCTGGAACCAAGAGTGCCAGAAAATCAGTGGTGGAACTGTAATGAGTAAATATTAAATTTAAGTACAAGATTATATAGCAAAATTAATTAAGACAGGGTTAAAATATAAAACACAGTAGAAAAGCCAAGTATCACCTTTTTGGGCTGATTATCAATTAATGTGCGAATTTGCTTCAAAATGTTATTAGTATAGTGACATATTCACATTATTTTGTAATGTCTGTTTTTACTTTGAAATGCACTAAAAGAGGCTTGAAACTGGTAATTTTGTGTGTAAATTTTCAAAAATGTTCCAATTTTTTTACCCCCATTGCACGCCTTGTGCAAGCGCTCGGCTCTTTTCCTCTTTTTTTACGTCACTCACATGCCTGGATAAGAGAGTAAGATCCCCGCACATTAACATTATCCTGCACACACTAGGGCAATTTACACACACACACCAAGCCAATTAACCTACATACCTGTATGTCTTTGGAGTGTGGGAGGAAACCAAAGATCTCAGAGAAAGCCCACACAGTTACGGGGAGAAGGTACAAACTCGGTACAGACAGCACCCATAGTCAGGATCGAGCCCGGGTCTCCGGAGCTGAAAGCGCTATAAGGCAGCAACTCCACCACTGTGCCACCGTGACCGCCCATTGTACATCTGTGCATCTCTGCTGGTGTGGATAGGGAACCCTGCTATTCCTGTATGCTGGTAGTGGAGGGAATTAATGTGTAGGGTGATGGATAGATACTAATGAAGTAAGCTGCTTTGTCTTATATGATGTCAAACATTTGAGTATTCTTGGATCTGCATTCATGCAGAAACTGCTGGGTTCCACTCTGGCCTTTGATCTGCTCTTGTAGTACATTATTTACATTGCTGATCACGTTAAATTGTTAGTTTGGTTACCCCAGGTAGTTGTTGGTAGGAGACATGGTGATAGTAATACCATTGTATTTCAAGGTGAGTAGTTAAACTCTTTGTTGGAAGCTGTTATGGCCAGGCACTTTAGTGGTGAAAATACTACTTCCACTTATTAGCCTATGCTTTAAGTTTGACTGAGGTACAGGTAGTCTTTGTAATAAAGTGGTACCTAGGTCATGCCAGGTATCTGACTGGTTTTAATTATTTTCCTGTTTCAATCTGATACCCTACTCCTAACAGGGGTTCGGAGAAAGTTTGCTGTTAAATTTTGTTATGTATTGTCTTAGGTTCAAGTTCCACTCTACGGTTTTAACAATTGACTGCCCAGACCAACATGAACGCAATGTCTTCCATTTCTTTCTTCCACGCCATCTCACCCCAACTAAGTTCATAAGTTCTGGGAGCAGAGCTAGGCCATTCGGCCCATCAAGTCTACTCCACCAAGGTAAACTACCTTTACCTTCCATGATCAAACTTAGCTGCCACACACTAAGATAATAATCAATCAGCAATCAGACCTTGCCTTTCCAATTAATATTCTCCATCTAATATTTGTATCCTGTAGTGCTTGAGTTTATCAAGAGTCCATACTTTTGTGCTAATGATATACAGTACATATTAAATAAGAATGTTCAATTATCATATGTATCGGGATAGGAACAATGAAATTATTACTTGTTGCAACTCTGTAACAATGCAATGTCACAGCAAATTAATATTTAATAAATTATCAGTTATTCTAGGTAAACCAGACAATAATAGTGCAAAACAAAGTACATTGTGCAACCTCATTTGCTCAAAATCCACGGTGGTTTGGTGCTGAGGTAGAGTTGTGATTAGGTTTGTGCTGAATGGCTGAGGAGCCTGATAGTTGATTGGAAGAAGCTATTCCTGAACCTGGAATTAAGGTTCTCAGGCTCTTGTAACATCATCCCAATTGTAGCAGCCAGCATGGCCAGGATGGTGTGGGTCTTAGATGATATTGGCTACCATTTTGATGCAGTACTTCTTAAAGATTACTTTGATGGTGGAGGTGATGGGAAGTGAATACCCGTGATTGACTGGGCAATGTCCACCACTTTTTGCAGCATCCTCCATTTTCAGTGAAATGGTTTTCTTTTCATCTCACTGATTAACTGACAGACTGCAAATGAGGGCAGGTTAGATGGCGAAATGGACATTTTTAGTTTGTTACAGATTTTGTGTGGCTCTTACCTCTGTTATTTTCATTTCACTTGCATTTCAGGTTGTGAGATCAACGAATAAGGAAAAAAAATGTGTAGGGAGGAACTGCAGATTTTGATTTAAAACAGAAGAAAGACACCAAAGGCTGGAGTAACTCAGCAGGTCAGGCAGCATCTCTGGAGAAAAGGAAGAGGTGATGTTTTGGGTTGAAGTCCTTCAAATGCAAAAATGTTGATGTTCCCCAAGATTCGTCTCAAACCTGAGGTGGAGACATATCTACGAAGTGTTTTCAAAAATAAAGAGGTAATAAGTTATTGACAATAAAACCTGTTATAGTTTGAAGAAACTAAAGAAAATTAGACTCAATGACACCAATTTGTAAAAGGTACACAAAATAAATTTGTGAACAATCTAACAATGCAAAGTGCAGTAAGACAAATGAAACCAGAGTACCTGGAATTATTTTTAGTAAATAATTTGTAATCTTAATTTTATTGCTGGATTTATAAAATTATAGGAGTACATGATAATTGTTTAAAAAAATCTATCTTCCTTACTTTCAGGTCACTTAATAGCTTTCCTTGAACATTATTAAGCTCATTAAGTATAGGATCATAGCTTACAAAAACAGGCTTCTTGACCCAACTTATCCATGCCAACAAAAATGCCCCATCTAAGCTGGTTCCATTTGCATGCACAGAAACAGGCCCTTCAGCCCACGGTATATATGCTGAATATGATGCCAAATTAAATTAAACTCTGCCTGCATATGATCTATATCATTCCTTTGCGTGCATATTCGTGTGCCTATCGAAAAGCGTCTTAAACATAACCTCTTGAAAATTGTGGGAATGCCTTGACAATATTTATGATTCAATACCTAATAAGTTTGAATGTGCTCATTTCAAGCAATCAAAGGGCATGGCTTTCTTGCATTGCTTCTTTTTTAAAGATCTATTTGTATTTTTTAGCTTTTGACAAGTTTGGGGTCTGAGGTGTGTGATGTTAAATTTGAAGCTCTTTTGAGACGTTTGTCGCATCCGCCAGCTTTCTCAAGCATCAGAGTGAATACCAGCTTGGTTTCGGTTGACCATGTTAAAAGGTTGTTGACTGAAGAAATTGGAAAGGTTTGATTCAGTTTAGTTCATTCATATTGTAAAAATGTTAATTCCCAATGTGACCTCTACCCTCATAACTGCCAACATTTGCTTCCATACAAAGTCCTGAAGTGATGGTCAGTGGTTTGGTGCTGGTTTTGAAACAGTGATCTGACACTGGCCTCTTCATGAAATGCAACGGTGAGAAGGCAAAGTTCCTCACAACTTAATGCAGTCACACTCGTATATGCCCATCGGACCGTGAGGGACTAAAATAAATAGTAGTTCATTTAAATCAGAAATGCTGATCAGGTCAGACACCATCGGTGGAAAGAGAAACAGGCGTTTATGACCAAGTTAAGACTAACATTTTTTAAATAAATTCAGACATGAAGGGTGCAAGATGATGCCTAAACATGGCAACTCTTGCGTGTGGACTTGGTGTATCTTACACTCTTATAATAAATAAGATTGTGCCGAATGTGTAGTAGGATTGTCACTGAACTATGTGAACTGCAAATAAAGAATTTAACTGTACTTGCGTACATGTGATAATAAATACCATTGAACCATTGAGGTTCCTTTGCTGAGCTGTTTTCTGCTCAGGCTCACCTCCAAGATATACAACATCCTGATTGCAGTTTAGTTTAGAGATTCAGCGAGAAAACAAGCCCTATACGTCACCGAATCAGTCCCGACTAATGTTCACCCGTAAACTAGTTCTGTATTCTAGGGTTCTAGAAACAATTTACAGAAGCCAATTAAACTACAAACCTGCACGTCCTTGGAATGTTGGAGGAAACCGGAGCACCCAGGGAAAACGTACACAGTCACAGGGAACACATACAAACTCCGTACAGGCAGCACCCATAGTCTGGATGGAACCCTGGTCTCTGGCGCTGTAAGGTAGCAACTCTAACCGCTGTGCTACTGTTGCAGTTGCTGATATTGCTGCTACTTCATTGTCACTGATTCTAAATTCTGGAATTTATTAGCCATAATTACTGCGAGGTACCTTCTTCATTAAAACTGCAGTGGTTCAAGGAAGGTGACTCACCATCACCACAAGGATAATTTGATGATTGGACAGCGATATCTGACTTGCTTCTGAGATTCTGCATTCCATTAAAGAATTTTTTTAAATGTTTGGTGTCGTGTGAGCTCGTAAGCAGGTCACCATTAACTGCTGATTCCAAGCTATTGTGTGGTCTTGAACAAGTCTATAATTTAATTTACTTAGAAGTTGCTGTCCGATTGTTTAAGACTGGGGAAGGAATTTAAAGTTTCTACTGTTTCTGCATTTGAATAACAGGCTGTAATAATAGATGTTGTTGATCATTACATTTTGATGCATTTGCATGCGACTTCTTTGGGATGTCAGTGCTTGAGTTTGAGGCATGATTTTGGAGCAATAAGATGCAAGGAAGATAATGGAATTGTCATACAGTAGAAATTCTCCACATCGTAGCAAGAGCTTTGAAAAAAATTGGGAGAGATGGGAAAGAGACAGTGGGATAGAAAAGAAGATGATTAATCTTCAATCGAGAACAGGACCAGTTCTCGATAATTTTACCTTTTTGCCAAGTTAAAGGTCATAAATTGCTTAATCTTTTATTTAAGTCTTCACAGCATAATGCAATGGCATATTCAAGCAGAAAGTTTATTTTGAAGAGGAAAATAAATTAGTACACAAGGATGATCCATATGTCTTCTTCAATATATGTATTCCTAAAAGTAAAATTGTTTGTTAGGTTTGATTTTAGCATTTGGCTAGTCTTTGAATTACCTATTTTATAGGAATGTAAAGGATATCCTGTGGAAGATATTCCAATATTAAAGCATCCAAGGATTCCAGATGTTATTTTAATTCCTAATATTGGTCCCAGGTATGTAAATATGATTATTGAATGGTATTTGTGATTCAAATGACGTTGGTGGGGCTGCATTTGGAGTATTGTGTTCAGGTTTGGTCACCCTGCTACAGGAAGAATTTATTCACAAAATGCTGGAGTAACTCAGCAGGTCAGGCAGCATCTCAGGAGAGAAGGAATGGGTGATGTTTCGGGTCCAGACCCTTCTTCAGACTGATGTCAGGGGGGTGGGACAAAGGAAGGATATAGGTGGAGCAGGAAGACAGAGGGAGATCTGGGAAGGAGGAGGGGAAGAGAGGGACAGAAGAACTATCTAAAATTGGAGAAGTCGATGTTCATACCACTGGGCTGCAACCTGCCCAGGCGAAATATGAGGTGCTGTTCCTCCAATTTCCGGTGGGCCTCACTATGCTACAGGAAGAATGTCATTAAGCTGGAAAGGCTGCATAGAAGGTTTGCGAAGATGTTGCCTGGACTCGAGGGCCTAAGCTATAGAGAGAGGTTGGATGGGCTAGGATTTTATTGGCACAGGAGACTGAGGGGTGATCTAATGAGAGGTGTATAAGATATAAGGGAATACATGGGGTGAATGTAGTTTTTTACCCATTGGTCAATAAACAGAATAAAATAGGATTAAGATGAGAGGGGAAAGGAAGCTGAGGGGCAACGTTTTCACATAGAATGCAGTGGGTATATGGAACGGGCTGCCAGAAGAAATAGTTGAGGCAGGTAATATAATATAATAACATTTAAAAGGCATTAGGTCAGGCACATGGCTAGAAAAGGTTTAGAGGGATATGGGCCAAATGTGGGCAGGTGGAACTAGCATAGATGTGGCATCTTGGTCAGTGTGGACAAGTTGAGCCGTAGGGCCTGTTTCCACGCTCGATGATTCTACAAGGAAAATTCTTCTTCGCTTTTAGTTAGATCTACGGCTTTATCCTTCCCTATCTCAGTATTCATATCAGGATTTAAAGTCCCCTTAAATACTGATAATCATTTAATTTTGGCTTATTAATTATTCCTATTTTTTAAAGTTTTCCATTGGTACTGAGCAATGAAGGTTGAAAAATATTTAGACTCATCTTACTAAGGAGAAGGTGTGAAGAAAACTGAAAGGTGTGAGGGTGGATAAATCACCTGAACCGGATGGACTGCACCCCAGGGTTCTGAAGGAGGTGGCCTCAGAGATTGTGGAGGTATTACTTGTGATATTTCAAGAATCACTAGAGTTAGGAGTGGTTCCTGAAGATTGGAAAATTGCAAATATCACCCCGCTGTTCAAGAAGGGAGCAAAGCAGAATAGTGGAAACTAGGCTGGTGAGCCTGAATTTGGTGGTTGGTAATATGTTAGAGTCAATGATAAAGGATGAAGTTACACAGTACTTGGAAGTTTACGATAAAATAGGTTGAAGTCAGCATAGTTTTGTGAAGGGAAGATCTTGCCTGACGAATCTGCTGGAGTCCTTTGAGGAAGTTAATAGCAGGACAGACAGAAGGGAGGCTGTAGATGTTGCTTACCTAGATTTTCAGAAGGCATCAGGCTGCTAGGGAAGATGAGAGCCCACGGTATTGAAGGGAAGATACTAGCATGGATAGCGGGTTGGCTGGATGGCAGAAGGTAAAGAGTTGCAATAAAAGGCATTTTTTCAGGTTGGCTGCCAGTGGCTAGTTGAGTTCTGCAAGGGTCGGTGCTGGGGCAACTTCTCTTCAAGTTGTATATTAACGATTTGGATAAGGGGATAAGGCTTTGTGGCCAAGTTTGCAGATGATGCCAAGATAGGTGTAGGGGCAGGCAGTGTAGAGGAAGCAAGGACTCTGCAGAAGGACTTGCACAGATTAGGAGAGTGGGCAAGGAAGTGGCAGATGAAATTCAGTATAGCAAAGTGTGGAGTCATGCATTTTGGTAATAAAAATAAAGATGTAGATTATTGTCTAAATGGAGAGAAAATCCCGAAGTTGGAGGTGCAATGGGACTTGGGAGTGCTGGTGCAGGACTCCCAAAAAGTTAATTTGCAAGTCGAATCGATAGTAAGGAAGGCAAATCCAATGCTAGCATTTATATCAAGAAGACTGGAATACAAAAAACAGAGATGTAATGCTTAGTCTCTATAAGGCGCTGCACAGGCTGCATTTGGTGTACTGTGAGCAAATGTGGGCCCCATATCTGAGGAAGGATGTGCTGGCTCTGGAGAGGGTCCAGAGGAGGTTTATAAGAATGATTCGAGGAATGAGTGGGTTAGCATATGATGAGCGTTTGACAGCACTGGGTCTCTGCTCGCTGAAGTTTAGAAGGTTGTGGGGGACCTCATTGAAACGTACAGAATAATGAAAGGCATAGATAGAGTGGATGTGGAAAATATGTTTTCACTGGTGGGAGAGTCTAGGACCAGAGGTCATAGCCTCAGAATTAAAGGGCGCTCTTTTAGAAAGGAGGCGAGGAGGAACTTCTTTAGTTAGAGGATAGTTAATCTGTGGAACTCATTGCCACAGAGGGCTGTGGAGGCCAAGTCAGGGGATATTTTTAAGGCAGAGTTAGACAAATTCTTGATTAGATCAGTCATGATTGAATGGGGGAGTGGACTCGATGGGCAGAATGGGCTAATTCTACTCCTATAACTTGTGAACTTGTAAACTTCAGATGAAGTAGAAAGCTTCTTCTTGTCTCTTTCATCACTGAAGAGGAAAAAAATAGTCAAGGCAAATGTGGGTCCCTTGAAGACAGAAGCAGGGGAATTTATTATGGGGAACAAAGAAATGGCAGACGAGTTAAACCGTTACTTTGGATCTGTCTTCACTGAGGAAGATACACACAATCTCCCAAATGTTCTAGGGGCCGGAGAACCTAGGGTGATGGAGGAACTGAAGGAAATCCACATTAGGCAGGAAATGGTTTTGGGTAGACTGATGGGACTGAAGGCTGATAAATCCCCAGGGCCTGATGGTCTGCATCCCAGAGTACTTAAGGAGGTGGCTCTAGAAATAGTGGAAGCATTGGAGATCATTTTTCAATGTTCTATAGATTCAGGATCAGTTCCTGTGGATTGGAGGATAGCAAATGTTATCCCACTTTTTAAGAAAGGAGGGAGAGAGAAAACGGGTAATTATAGACCAGTTAGTCTGACATCAGTGGTGGGGAAGATGCTGGAGTCAATTATAAAAGACGAAATTGCTGAGCATTTGGATAGCAGTAACGGGATCATTCCGAGTCAGCATGGATTTACGAAGGGGAAATCATTCTTGACAAATCTACTGGAATTTTTTGAGGATGTAACTAGGAAAATTGACAAGGGAGAGTCAGTGGATGTGGTGTACCTCGACTTTCAGAAAGCCTTCGACAAGGTCCCACATAGGAGATTAGTGGGCAAAATTAGGGCACATGGTATTGGGGGTAGGGTACTGACATGGATAGAAAATTGGTTGACAGACAGAAAACAAAGAGTGGGGATAAATGGGTCCCTTTCGGAATGGCAGGCAGTGACCAGTGGGGTACCGCAAGGTTCGGTGCTGGGACCCCAGCTATTTACGATATACATTAATGACTTAGACGAAGGGATTAAAAGTACCATTAGCAAATTTGCAGATGATACTAAGTTGGGGGGTAGTGTGAATTGTGAGGAAGATGCAATAAGGCTGCAGGGTGACTTGGACAGGTTGTGTGAGTGGGCGGATACATGGCAGATGCAGTTTAATGTAGATAAGTGTGAGGTTATTCACTTTGGAAGTAAGAATAGAAAGGCAGATTATTATCTGAATGGTGTCAAGTTAGGAGGAGGGGGAGTACAACGAGATCTGGGTGTCCTAGTGCATCAGTCAATGAAAGGAAGCATGCAGGTACAGCAGGCAGTGAAGAAAGCCAATGGAATGTTGGCCTTCGTAACAAGAGGAGTTGAGTATAGGAGCAAAGAGGTCCTTCTACAGTTGTACCGGGCCCTGGTGAGACCGCACCTGGAGTACTGTGCAGTTTTGGTCTCCAAATTTGAGGAAGGATATTCTTGCTATGGAGGGCGTGCAGCGTAGGTTCACTAGGTTAATTCCCGGAATGGCGGGACTGTCGTATGTTGAAAGGCTGGAGCGATTGGACTTGTATACACTGGAATTTAGAAGGATGCGGGGGGATCTTATTGAAACATATAAGATAATTAGGGGATTGGACACATTAGAGGCAGATAACATGTTCCCAATGTTGGGGGAGTCCAGAACAAGGGGCCACAGTTTAAGAATAAGGGGTAGGCCATTTAGAACGGAGATGAGGAAGAACTTTTTCAGTCAGAGGGTGGTGAAGGTGTGGAATTCTCTGCCTCAGAAGGCAGTGGAGGCCAGTTCGTTGGATGCTTTCAAGAGAGAGCTGGATAGAGCTCTTAAGGATAGCGGAGTGAGGGGGTATGGGGAGAAGGCAGGAACGGGGTACTGATTGAGAGTGATCAGCCATGATCGCATTGAATGGCGGTGCTGGCTCGAAGGGCTGAATGGCCTACTCCTGCACCTATTGTCTATTGTCTGTCTCGCATCATCTCTTTTGCCTGCTTTCTTCTTCATCACTCCCCCACGTCATTTTCTCTATTCCCCATCAAAACCAATCAACCCCAAAAAAGAGAAGGAACTTTTTTACAGACATATAAACATAGTAACATAGAAAATAGGTGCAGGAGTAGGCCATTCGGCCCTTCGAGCCTGCACCGCCATTCAATATGGTCATGGCTCATCCAACTCAGTATCTCGTACCTGCCTTCTCTCCATACCCCCTGATCCCTTTAGCCACAAGGGCCACATCTAACTCCCTCTTAAATATAGCCAATGAACTGGCCTCAACTACCTTCTGTGGCAGAGAATTCCACAGATTCACCACTCTGTGAAAAAAAACTTTCTCATCTCGGTCTTAAAAGACTTCCCCCTTATCCTTAAACTGTGACCCCTTGTTCTGGACTTCCTCAACATCGGGAACAATCTTCCTGCATCTAGCCTGTCCAACCCCTTAAGAATTTTGTAAGTTTCTATAAGATCCCCCCTCAATCTTCTAAATTATCGTCAATTAGACGTCAATTAGACATCAATTATAGAAGGGATCTGAGGAAGGAATTGGGATTTAAAGATTTTTATTCACGTGGAAGATGGTTGCAATCAGGAATGCAAAGATTGAGAAGTTTTTCACTACATCGGTACATGTGACAATAAACTAAACTGAACTGAGAAGGTGGTTACACAACATATAACAATCATTTGGATGAGCACTTGAATTGTCAAGTTGGAGTATGCTCTAGACAAGTAAATTGATTATATAGGTGGATCCTTGATGGTCAACATTGACATGATGGTTCAATAAGTCTGTTTCTATGCTAAATGCCACGGAGAATGTTATTGGAGAATTTTTTCTTTCCCCAGAGAAAATCTGCAAAGGCATTCTTTTGAAGTGATTGTGGGTGCTCAGTGTGGGAATGCCGTACTTCGTGGTGCACACGATTTTATCCCTGGCATTGTTTCTGCTCCAAAATGTGAGTTGCTTTTTTTATCTCTCAATTCAATTCTGCATGCTAGAATTCTGCATTCATCTAAAATGTTCAAGTTTGAAGTGGACCTAATCCGGTAGCTGTGCAGATCCTTGCAGAAGGGAGCATTCAATAGAAATTGAGTACCATTTACAGTTTATGCATCTGAGGTCAATTAAACTATTTTTAGTGATATCTTACAGTATTTTGTAGGTTAAATTTGGGGCTTTAACCTACACTTTTACTGGACTGGATTGTTCAATGATGTATCCCAAATTTTTTACCTACTCGTTTATCAGTAATTTCTGGACCAGAGATTGCAACGATGAGTTTACAATATTAAAATCAAATTGTGCCCTGTTAATAGTCTGCACCACACATTTCAGTCAGTACAATTTAAAGAAAATCCCAGGTTATTTAACCTTTCTGCATGTTCTAAATTTTTGCAGCTTTGATCATGGTGTACAACTTCTGATCAATTGTGTTACAACTAGTTACAACTCTTAAGACAAAGGAACCATCTATAAAACATCATATCCAATCAAATTTTTACCTGCAATGTTATTACTGTGACTCTAGCATGCTCCTAAAATGAATAATTCAATATATTACATTTTGGATGAGTGTTGACTTTTTCTACTTTCCTTTTGAGTCCGATATTCCGTTTCCTTAAATTCTCTGGTGAATTAATTGGTCTTCCAAAAAATATATTTTCAGTGACTTATTTGTACTACAAAGATATTGTGATTGAAAAACCAAAGCTTCTGATGTAATCAAATGGAAAAGGAATGGAGGAATGTCTGTTTCAGTACTCCATTAATTAATAAAGAATAAGTACCGTCCAAAACAGTGTGACTGTGTGATAGATAATACCATGAATTTCTGTAGTCTTTTCTTGATAATTTAATGGATGCATATTTTTCACCTGTTTTTCCTCTCTTACTAGACTGGTCTAACATTTTTCCTTGACCTTGAGTTTAATTGTATTTTCCATTTATTTGACCAGAAAAAATAGATATAGAATATAAATAACTTTCTGTTTGTATTTCAGCAATGAAAGCTGGTGATGCTGTCTCCGTGTATTCAGATGTTCATGGTGAATGCAAAAGGGGTGCAAAGGAATATAAGGGAGTAAAAGTATTTGTAGGGAATGGAATTGCTGAATTAAGCCGCAAGGAAATATTTTGCTCAAATGGTACTTTAAGGTAAATATTTTACAAATATTGTGTGGTTTTATATTGTGTTATGTTGTCTTATTCAATACAAAAATAAATATTTTTATTAAGTTTTCAACCAATCTTGCACTATCTATCTTGATATTTGTTATAGCAAGTACTACAATTCTGAACGTTACCAATTTCAACTGTTCTGACCTGTTAGCAGGATTTGGAAACCTTTTTTCATTGTAAAAGGATATTGAAACACAGTAAAATAGATCCTTATTAAAACATTCAGTCATAGATTATAACAATTAAATGACAAATTAACTTGACCAGATTCATAGTTTTCATCTTTAACAAATTCTAAACATTCCTCAAGGTTGCACGGTTTACAGCAACAAATCCCACTTCACCTTGGAATTTTGTGTTCCCCAGATTATAGCACTGTACTGATCCATACAGCCAACTCCTGGCAGCGAGTGTGGCACATTTTCCTTCCCTTCCGTCAATGTGTTAATGCAGAGTCAAAGCTACAGCTCTGCAGTGCTGTTGTGAACTGATCCTTTTGTAACTTTTAATTGATCCAAAGACTAAGAAGTTTACCCAACCATATCTAACTGAGCAATTTTTGTTACCAATGACTGAGATGTATCATTTTCACACAGTCTTTAACTCTTTTTCGTAAAGGAATGCACAGTTAACTCATTCAAATTGCAATTCATTAGAACTTGTCACAACCACTATCATTTACCAAGTTTTTTGATTTTTCCTGGGCCGGGGTAATAGACTTGCACACATTTGTGGCCATATTATTACACGCTTTCTTCAATTATATTTGCAAAAATGTGGAAACTAATTGGCTCGGATTTTGTCACTATATCAGCAAGTGTCCCACCTGGTAAATGTGAAGTGGGATATTGCATGAGTTGAAACATGAGTCACATAATATAAAGTGAATATGCAGTGCAACCTCGATATAATGCAGGTACCAGGGCACAACTTCAACACCAATGTTTTAAACTAGCCATGGTCTGAAACTAACCTTGATTTAATTTAAGGCAGCACAATGGTGCAGCTAGTAGTGTTACAACCTTAGTTCTAGTGACTCGTGTTCAAACCTAATCCTGGGCACATTCTCCCTCCACCATGCGGGTTTCCTCCAGGCACTCTCGCATATCCAAAAAAAGTGAAGGCTGGCAGTTAATTGGGGTTGTCAGTTCCGCATTGTTTGTATGTGTGGGGTAGAGTCCGGTGAGAGTTGGGAACATGGGAAGAACAAGAAGGGATAAGTGTAAATGGGCACTTGCCAATCAGTAGGCTGAAGGGTCTGCTTTCATGCTGGATGATTCTGATTTGGGAACCACTCTTCCAGCATCTGCTCAGTTCCATTTCTCCAACATGGCTCCATGCATCAAATCTTCAGCCAACAGATAAGTATCTCTGATGCTTGAACACCCGTATGCACAAATTTTGCACAGATTTTCCCAGACATCCACCCTCATCCTGTCCATTCAATGTTTAATGCTGTATCCTGTACTTACAATTTGTGGAACAGAAGCTCAGCACAGAATTGCCAATCCTTTTTCAAAATTTATTGCTGCCTCCTCAGTACTGATGTTATCAGATGGACTCTCACAAACGTTTTACTGACTAAAGGAATAACTGGGGCACAACCAAGCTTACGGAGATAAAAACAGAGCATCCGGAGAAAACCCATAAAAACTCCATACAGGCAGCCCTGTAGTCAGGATCAAACCTAAGTCTCTGGTGCTGTAAGACAGCAACTCTACCACTGTGCCACAGTGTCACTCCCAAGTTTAGGGGGACACTGAGAATATTGGACCATAAAATCCCATGAAACTATACACAACAGAAGTAGTCACAAACACGTCGGATCTCCCCAGGGGATTAGTCCGAGGGACACTGTCTTTCCACACATTAGGAACATTTTACAGAAGCCAATTGACTTACAAACTTGCACGTCTTTGGAATGTGGGAGGAAACCGGAGCACCCAGAGAAAACCCACATGGGCACAGGGAGGACATATAAACTTTGCAGAGTTAATCTGTAATTGGGTTTGAACCCAGGTCTCTGGCGCTGTGTAGTAGCAGCTCTATCGTTGAGCCATGGAGCTGCCCCTATATAGTGTGTACCAGTAGAATCCAAACTGGCATCAGTCTTATGCTAAAATTGCCTTTGTTTTCTTCATGTTGGAAAAATATTTTTGTCACTTATTGTAAACAATTGTGAATATCAAACACCTTTACAAATGTTCAATAATAGTGAGAGCTTTGATGGTTAAAGAGCCAGGGTCTTAACCTCACTGACTGTCAGAGCCATTCCTTGAGTGCAGCTGCCTGCAGTAGCGCAACTGAGGAGCTGGGGGGCAGGCTGCTAGTGGAAGACAGCACCCAGGACTACAAGGATTAAATAGTTCATAAACAATTATTTCGCTTCATAGCTTACGTTGATTTTATCACAATGTATTGAACACAAAATATAGAATCTATGAAGCTGAATCTATATTTCTTATGGTGATATGATACTACTGATTTGTTGATACCAACAGAAATCATTTCATTAAAGACCTTAAGGACTGTAAAATGGAAGACCTGCATACATAATATATATTTATTAAGCATGTTTTAAATGTGTTGTTTATTCCTCTTCAGGGGTGTGGGAATCCGAATGACTGAGCCTGTCTATGTTAGCCCATCATTTGACAACTTAATGAACAGTTTTCTGTTTTTACAGGCAAGTCTAAATTTTTCTCCATCATATACGTTTTGTTCAAAGGTTTCAAAGGTCTTTTATTGTCACGTGTACCAATTAAGGTACAGTTATATTCAAATTACCATACAGCAATACTAAACAAAAGCAACAAGACACACAACTACATAAAAGTTAACATAAACATTCACCACAGTGGATTCCCTACATTCCTCATTGTGATGGAAGGCAATAAAGTCCAATCTTCTTCCCTCTTTATTCTCCTGCTTTATTCATCCGTCAGGGCGATCGAAGCTCCTGCAGCTGGCGGTCAAAGCCCCTGTGGCATGGAGCTCCCGAAGTTGGTGTCTAACCAGGGACCGCAAACTCCACGATGTTAAATGTAGTCACCACAAGTAGTTTATATCCTTATGATATTCTGTTTCAATTTTGCTTTTGAGTATTAAAGTCTGTTTATAAACTGTTTGCACTGCATCTGCCATGAAGATTTAATAATGTTTCTTCGCAATGATATTAATTTTATATTAAAAGATTTTTACCCTTGAGGGTTTTTTGGAGACGAGGAAATGCACTATTAATAGCACCTTCCATCACTTTGACGATTGAGAGCATGTAGTCATTTCCCCTGCTCAGAATGGTTTCAGAATTGCTTATTTCAACAAAAATGTTGTGAAAAGTACTTCTAAATTTTTTTTTGATATCAAATCTGCACCACATTGTTACAGTTTGGAGATCCTTGGTTTTAAGTGCTATGGAAATATTAATTCGAGAGGTATGTGCAGCTGAACGCTCTATTCTAAATATTCAGAACCTGCCATCAGTGGTAGCGAGCCATGTGTTGGGTCCAAAACCTGGAGAACGAATCTTGGATATGTGTGCTGGTCCTGGAGGAAAAACGACTCATATTGCAGCATTAATGAATGATAAGGTAAGATCAGAACATGATAAATATTTATAATGCAGCATTAATGAATGATAAGGTGAGACGAGAACAAGATAAATATTTAGTCTGCTAGAACAAGAGAAATAGAGAAAATTAATAGTAATATAGAAAAATAATCTATACAATCTTAGTGAAAAATGCAAGCCGCACACACGCTCGTTCACCGTGATGTGACCAGAGTTGTACAGACCGCTGTCACTCTGCAGTCCCTATCCGCCTGAACAGTCAGAAAGCCATCCACACTCACACTAGACTCTGGGATGTCCTCATGGAGTCACTGCACTCACGGCACTCCCTCCAAGTCCTCACTAGTGCAGGTAGCATGTCCATCTTGTTTTTTCGGCGACCTCACATTCCTTACTGATGGAAGGCAAGTAAATTATACCTTTTCACCCACGGTCGGGGCAATGGAAACATCTGTAGTCGGGGTGATCGAAGATCCCGCAGTCGGCGATCGAAGCCCCCGCATCACGGGGATCGAGGCTGCCGCGATTGGGGCGGTCTAAGCTCATGCTCCAAAAGTATGGAACAGGGATGAAGGTTACACAATAGACAATTGACAATAGGTGCAGAGTAGTCAACGACTTGTCGAGTGAAGCGTCTCGACCCGAAACGTCACCCATTCCTTCTCTCCTGAGATGCTGCCTGACCTGCTGAGTTACTCCAGCATTTTGTGAATAAATCGACTTGTCGAGTGGTGTGGACTGAATCAAAATGTGGCTGGATGTGGGCCAAAAGCTCCAAAAGTCGATCCCTAACAAAGGGACCGCCAGCTTCACGATGTTAAGGCTGCAGTGTGGACGGAGATACGATACGGAAAAAGTCTCATCCCCATCGAGGGAAGAGATTAAAAAGGTTTCCCCCAATCCCCCCCCCCCTCCCACCCGCACATAATACAAAACAAAAAGAACACTAAAACATACAAGTGAAAACAACAAAAGAAGAAAGGGACGAGGCAGTCTGTTGGTGAGGCTGCCATGTATGGCGCCACCCGATGGTAAACTGCACATGTACTCCTTGGTAAACTGCACATCCACACCCTTGATGGAGGCAGGGGACAGGGGTGTTTCTCTCCTCCTAAAGTCCACCACTAACTCCTTAGTCTTCTCAGTGTTGGGCTGCAGGTGATTCAGCCCACACCACTTGACAAGTCGTTGACTAATCTGCACCTATTGTCAATTGTCTATTGTGTATCCTTCATCCCTGTTCCATGACCAGCTTTTGCCCTCACATGCTACTTAATTTTGCAGTGCTTGTAGAGGTTAATTCTCAGTACACAAAGTTTCACATGGTTCCAAAGTTTCACATGCTTCCCTCCCCTTATTGACGCAGCCCACAATTGCAGAGTCATCCAAAAACTTCTGCAGGTGGCAGAATATAAATATCTTATAGATATAAATCTTGGAACCATGTGAAACTTTGTGTACTGAGAATTAACCTCTACAAGCACTGCAAAATTAAGTAGCATGTGAGGGCAAAAGCTGGTCATGGAACAGGGATGAAGGATACACAATAGACAATTGACAATAGGTGCAGGAGGAGGCCATTTGGCCCTTCGAGCCAGCACCGCCATTCAATGTGATCATGGCTGATCATTCACAATCAGTCCCCCGTTCCTGCCCTCTCCCCATACCCCCTGACTCCGCTATCATTAAGAGCTCTATCTAACTCTTCAAAGCATCCAGAGAATTGCCCTCCACTGCCTTCTGAGGCAGAGACTCCCACAGATTTACAACTCTGAGTGAAAAAGTTTTTCCTCGTCTCCATTCTAAATGGCCTACCCCTTATTCTTAAACTGTGGCCCCTGGTTCTGGACTCTCCCAACATTGGGAACATGTTTCTTGCCTCTAGCGTGTCCAATCCCTTAATAATCTATAAGATCCCCTCTCATCCTAAATTCCAGAGCATACACGGAAGGTAACGAAAGGGTTAGTGATCTGAAGGGGTCGAGGATTATTGAGATGGAACTGACAGTGGTCAGAAGAATTTGGAGATTGGGTAGGGGGGATCTCCTCCTCTGAGCCCTTGTTGATCTTGCACCTGTCTATCTCCTCTCCCTCCACCTACATCTACACATACATTTCGAGATAGTCTGCACCTGATCAATCTTCTAACTTCACAATTCACAATCCTCTAATACATTTGTCTCGCACATTGCGTATGTTCATCTCTGGCCTTTGTCCAACCACCTGCCTATCAAAACCATTGTCACTTTGATGCACGTGTGATCTGTCATGCTTTGTCCTGCCCTCCGCTCTTCTAACTTTCTCCTCCCCCATGCCTGCAATCTGTCTGAATAAGGGTCCCGATCTAAAACATTGCCTATCCATATTCTACAGGGATGCTGCCTGACCAACTGAGTTACTCCAGCATTTTGTCTTTCCTTGGTAAACCAGCATCTGCAGTTCTTTGCTTCTACATAGAAGTTGGGGGATGAGAAGGATTTTCTTTACCCAGAGAGCGGTGAATCTATGGAACTCACTGCCACAGAAGGCTGTGGAGGCAAAGACATTGGGTATTTTTAACACAGGAATTGATAGGTTCTTAATTGGTAAGGGTGTCAAAGGTTACAGGGAGAAGTCAGGGGAAAGGGTTTGAGAGGGAAAAATAGATCAGCCATGATTGAATGTTGTAGACTCAATGGGCTGAATGGCTTATTTCTGCTCCAATGTCATATGATCTTACGGTCATTTTACAGTTGTACAAAAAGTCAGGCCGCATTTGGAGTATTGTATTCAGTTTTGGTCACCCTGCTATTAGAAGGATGCCATTAACATGGAAAGAGTGCAGAGAAGATTTGCCAGGACTTTTGGGCCTGAGCTATAGACAAAGGTTCGGCAGGCTAGAAGTTTATTCCTTGGAGTGCAGGAGGCTGAGGGGTAATCTTATATAGGTGTATAAAATCATGAGGGGAATAGATAGGAAGTATGCATAGGGTCTTGTACCCAGAGTAAGGGAATCAAAATCCAGAGAATAGAGATTTCGGGTGAGATGGGGAAAGATTTAATAGACACCCTAGAGGGAACATTTTCCAAAAAGAAGGTGGTGGGTATATGGAATGAGCTGCCAGAGGAGCTAGTCGAGCAGGTATTACAACATTTAAAATACATTTAGATTGATATTTGGATAGGAAAGGTTTAGAGGGATGTGGGTCAAATGCAGACATAAGATACTTTTTGAGATGAGGCATCTTGGTCGGCATGACAAGTTGGGCCGAATTATTAGTTTCCCTGCTGTATAACTCTTATGACACCAACTGAAGCTCTTCATAGAGACAATGCGTTAACTGCCCTTTGGCTTTTGTTCTTGACAATAAATATAACAAAAAAATCTTACCATTTCACTAACATTTAGCACAATCTTTTCAACAGGGTGAAGTGATAGCAATGGATAAGATTGCAAATAAAATAAAGAAGATAAAACAGAATGCTGAGAACTTACAATTAAAATGTATAAAAGTGTTTTGTTATGATGGAACTAAAGCCCTTGCAAAAGAAGGCATTTGGCACGAGCAAGGTATGAAATAATGTGAGTAGTGTTGGAAAGTACTGAAGTCATGTTTTATATATAAACTGCTTCATTCTCCAGGATATGTTTTACAAGAGTTGCTGCCTTACAGCGCCAGAGACCCAGGTTTGATCCGGACCTGTACAGAGTTTGTAAGTTCTCCCCATGACCGGCTGTTCCCATTTCCTCCTATACTCCAAGGACCTTCAGTTTTGTAGGTTAATTGGCTTTGGTAACATTGTAAATTGTCCCTAGTGTGTGTATGATAGTGTTGGGGTGTGGGGATCGCTGGTCGGCATGGATTTGGTGGGTCGAAGGGCCTGTTTCTGTGCTGGATCTCTAACCTAAACGCTCAGAATATGACGAGCGTTATTTAAACTTTAGAGAACTTCAGGTATGTGGCCTGTATTTAGTTGTTAATTATATTAAATCCTTCTAAAATGTACGCCAAGATAAAGAGGAATGTGTAAGATGTGATAGTTAAAATAAAGCCTTTTTCCAATATGATGGCTTTACAAGAGAACTTAAAATGAGGAGGGACCTAGTGTTGGAGAGGAAGTCTCTTTGAAAGCTGTTAACAAAATAAATCAAAAGACTCCCTACCTAATCAAGAATCTCCGCTTTAAAAATCTGCATATGCTAGACATCTGAAGTATATTTAATTTATTGTGTTTTCTTTGGAGTATCTGAATTCAACTATAATTAGTTTTATTAAATTTAAGGGTTGAATTAATATTGAAAATTAGGAGTATATAATGTTTTCATTTGGCAGAAAGGCCTCCATTCCCACCAGACAGTTTTGATCGGGTACTTCTCGATGCCCCTTGCAGTGGGTTAGGTCAGAGACCCAATATGGCCTGTGATTGGAGCTTAAAGGAAATCACTTCTTACCAGCCTTTGCAGCGAATGTTGTTCAGAGTGGTAAGTGCTTTCCCGTTATTTAACCTTAACTGTCCTTCTGGCATGTACCTTTCATGTAATTGCTGAAATTTAATAGACATCTCTTTTGATATATTTTAATGCAAAAACATGAATCCATTTTATTTTACATAGTGCCCTTGGGTCATGGGTTTAACTGAAAAATCTTCAGTTTTGAAAGATCCACTTGTCAATATTTAGTAAATATAGTTTATTAAAACTATAAGTGCATTGATGCTTTACAAAGTTTGGTGAATTGAAGAGGGATCTTCCCCCGAGCATAGTATTTACTATAAAAGTTATTGATCATCCAATTCCGGACTTAACAGTTAACTCAGCTGGGTTCAATGAAACCACTCACACTACCAAGTTAAGTCAATAGCACTTCAGATCCTTAAGCATGAAACCCAAAGCTGGTTCTCTAGTGTAGTTCCTGAAGAGTTCTGCTGTTATCTGATTCTTTTGGAAGAGTTATCAATCAGTATAGTTTCATTGATATCCTGACCAATCTTTGTTCCTAAATAATATAATTTATGAAAAAAATTGTCCTTTTCAGTTTGTTGTTCAGAGGAGCATTTTGTGCGAAAACTGACTCTTGTAATTTCTATATTACCACATTGATCACAAAGACGTACAGGTTTGTAGGTTAATTGACTGGGTAAATGTAAAAATTGTCCCTAGTGTGTGTAGGATAGTGTTAATGTGTGGGGATCGCTGGGCGGCACGGACTTGGTGGGCCGAAAAAAGGCCTGTTTCCGCGCTGTATCTGAAATATGAAATAAAAATAAATATTACACTTTAAAGTATTTCACTGGGTTTGGCAAGCTTTGTGATGTGGTGAAATATATCATTTAAATGAAAATCATTCACATATTATCTGAACTGTTAGATATTTCCATTAGTTACATTTCGCACACTGGAAACTATTTTGTTTTTATTTTATATCTGGCTTTGTTTTCTAACTGAAGTATGTCCTTAGGCAGTCAATTTGCTAAAGCCTGGAGGTGTTTTGGTCTATAGCACCTGTACAATAACTTTGGCAGAAAATGAAGAACAAGTTGCTTGGGCACTCAGTACTTTTCCTTGCTTACAACTGCATCATCAGGTAAGATTCACAGTATTTAGATAACTTGTTGAATTCATCTTAAGAAATAATAGTTTGTCATATATTTGTCATAAATGATAGTTGCAGAAAACAATTTGATGTAAAAATATGGTTTGTGCACCGGTTTTATTTGTAGATTACTGCATTATTATAATTTATGAATTGTTTGACTTCCTTGCAGAAGGAATTTAAAGGTAAGATTTTTCAGGAGGCAGTGTTAAAAGAGGAGGATGATGGTGGGAATATAATTCAATGTCAGTTTCGAAGTAGAAATTATCTCCTCGTGGTTTTACATAAAATCAATGGGCAAAGTGAGTTGTAAAGTCTGACTGCAGGTAACTGCTAGTATTATCATGGATAGCATGCAAAATACAGTTTTTCACTGTGGAGACAACCCTTGTTATAATGGACCACAGTGGGGCAATGGTGTCCCAATAACAAAGGTGTTATTGCCGATTGTTCACTATAACCAAGTAAGGGATTTGCTCCAACACCTCACGGTCACTCCAATAAACATGTTTGCAAATACAAAGTTCTTTTTAACACCTAAAAATGTATTTTTGTTACTGCAAGCTAAAAATACAAAAGGCTGTTAGATTGTTTAGTGTAGTGTCATTGCGCTAGTGCCGAAGCAATTGCTTGTCAATTTCATGGACCTCCTGCAGTGTAACTAGCAGCCTGTGCTCTTAAAGAGACCGTGGGGGCATTCCATACACTATAACCAAAACACTTTATACTAGTAATAACGAGGGTAGTCTGTACCTCCATACATGTGTCAATAATAATAAACCTAAACCTAACTAGTTTGGGTTTAGGTTTATTATTATTGACACATGTATATGGTATATGGTAAAGTAACCCAAATCTTCATTCCACTTGTTATTTGGGTTTGAGTGGAGTGGGTAAGATTTAAGGGACTCCTGAAGTCATTTGCCTATGCGACAAAGTATTTCCTTTTTATTATGATCCACGTGTAGAGGCTAATGTTGATAGAGGAGAGTTGGGTCTGGTTAAAATGAGATACTTGAAAAGGCGTCAGATTCTCTTCTGCTGATTGTCTTGATTCTATCTTTCCTGATTTGCTTATTATGCACTATTCCAAGTTTGAAGCAGGAACAGGTCTTTATGATGCTTGTGGGAGTTCTACTATTCAGTGAGATTGTGGCTGATCAATGTCATCAGCAGCTGTAGAGAGAAATGCTTGGTATTGCCAGCCGATGTGTGTTCCTCCAACCAATGTGGAAGCATTGTACCCAAGGACAGACTTTTGAAATCCAGACATTGACCTTGTATCCAATTGTAGACATTTGCTCTATGGTATAGTGCATAAGTGTATAGCCATTTAAATCTATTTAACTTTTTTTCCTGTTTCATTTATTTTATTCATGGACTCCAATGCACATTCCAAACGGAGGAATTCTAAGGGTAAAGAGACCCTAATGGGAGTTATCTATAGGCCCCCAAACAGTAGCCTGGACATAGGGTGCAAGTTGAATCAAGAGTTAAAATTGGCATGTCGCAAATGTAATGCTACAGTGGTTATGGGAGATTTCAACATGCAGGTAGACTGGGAAAATCAAGTTGGTACTGGACCCCAGGAAAGGGAGTTTGTGGAGTGCCTCCGAGATGGATTCTTAGAACAGCTTGTACTGGAGCCCACTAGGGAGAAGGCAATTCTGGATTTAGTGTTGTGTAATGAACCTGATTTGATAAGGGAACTCAAGGTAAAAGAGCCATTAGGAGGCAGTGATCATAATATGATAAGTTTTATTCTACAATTTGAGAGGGAGAAGGGAAAATCAGAAGTGTCAGTATTACAGTATAGCAAAGGGGATTATAGAGGCATGAGGGAGGAGCTGGCCAGATTTGACTGGAAGAAGACTCTAGCAGGAAAAACGGTGGAACAGCAATGGCAGGTATTCCTGGGAATAATGCAGAAGGTGCAGGATCAATTCATCCCAAAGAGGAGGAAAGACTCTAAGGGGAGTAAGAGGCGCCCGTGGCTGACAAGGGAAGTCAAGGACAGCATAAAAATAAAAGAGAAGAAGTATAACATAGCAAAGAAGAGCGGGAAGCCAGAGGATTGGGACTCTTTTAAAGATCAACAGAAAATAACTAAAAGGGCAATACCGGGGGAAAAGATGAGGTACGAAGGTAAGCTAGCCAATAATATAAAGGCAGATAGTAAAAGCTTCTTTAGGTATGTGAAGAGGAAAAAAATAGTTAAAGCAAATGTGTGTCCCTTGAAGACAGAAGCAGGTGAATTTATTATGGGGAACAAGGAAATGGCAGACGAGTTGAACCGGTACTTTGGATCTGTCTTCACTAAGGAAGATACAAACAATCTCCCAGATGTTCTAGTGGCCAGAGATCCTAGGGTGACGGAGGAACTGAAGAAAATTCATATTAGGCAGGAAATGGTGTTGGGTAGACTGATGGGACTGAAGGCTGATAAATCCCCAGAGCCTGATGGTCTGCATCCCAGGGTACTTAAGGAGGTGGCTCTCGAAATCGTGGACGCATTGGTGATCATTTTCCAATGTTCTATAGATTCAGGATCAGTTCCTGTGGATTGGAGGGTAGCTAATGTTATCCCACTTTTTAAGAAAGGAGGGAGAGAGAAAACAGGAAATTATAGACCAGTTAGTCTGACATCGGTGGTGGGGAAGATGCTGGAGTCAATTATAAAAGACGAAATTGCAGAGCATTTGGATTGCAGTAACAGGATTGTTCCGAGTCAGCATGGATTTACGAAGGGGAAATCATGCTTAACTAATCTTCTGGAATTTTTTTGAGGATGTAACTAGGAAAATGGATAGGGGAGAGCCGGTGGATGTAGTGTACCTTGACTTTCAGAAAGCCTTCGACAAGGTCCCACATAGGAGTTTAGTGGGCAAAATTAGAGCACATGGTATTGGAGGTAGGGTACTGACATGGATAGAAAATTGGTTGGCAGACAGAAAGCAAAGAGTGGGGATAAATGGGTCCCTTTCAGAATGGCAGTGACTAGTGGGGTACCGCAAGGCTCGGTGCTGGGACCGCAGCTATTTACAATATACATTAATGACTTGGATGAAGGGATTAAAAGTAACATTAGCAAATTTGCAGACGACACAAAGCTGGGTGGCAGTGTGAACTGTGAGGAAGATGCTATGAGGTTGCAGGGTGACTTGGACAGGTTGTGTGAGTGGGCAGATGCATGGCAGATGCAGTTTAATGTGGATAAATGTGAGGTTATCCACTTTGGTGGTAAGAATAGGAAGGCAGTTTATTACCTGAATGGTGTCAAGTTAGGAAAAGGGGACGTACAACGAGATCTGGGTGTCCTAGTGCATCAGTCACTGAAAGGAAGCATGCAGGTACAGCAGGCAGTGAAGAAAGCCAATGGAATGTTGGCTTTCTTAACAAGGGGAGTTGAGTATAGGAGCAAAGAGGTCCTTCGGCAGTGAGACCACACCTAGAGTATTGTGTGCAGTTTTGGTCTCCCAACCTGAGGAAGGACATTCTTGCTATTGAAGGAGTGCAGCGTAGGTTCACAAGGTTAATTCCCGGAATGGTGGGACTGACTGTCGGAGGTTGAAAGACTAGAGCGACTGGGCTTGTATACTCTGGAATTTAGAAGGATGAGAGGGGATCTTATTGAAACATATAAGATTATTAAGGGATTGGACACGCTAGAGGCAGGAAACATGTTCCTGATGTTGGGGGAGTCCCGAACCAGGGGCCAGTTTAAGAATATGTCATTTAGAACGGAGATGAGGAAGATTTTTTTCACTCAGAATTGTGAAGCTGTGGAATTCTCTGCCTTAGAAGGCAGTGGAGGCCAATTCTCTGGATGCTTTCAAGAGAGGGTTAGATAGAGCTCTTAATGATAGCAGAGTCAGGGGATATGGGGAGAAGGCAGGAAGGGGGTACTGATTGTGCATGATCAGCCATGATCACGGTGAATGGCGATGCTGGCTCGAAGGACCGAATGGCCTACTCCTGCACCTATTGTCGATTGAGCCTTATTTTGTGACGGCTTACCTTAAGATACACAGTGACTTTTTTCCCCATTCACTTGTCAGAGGTTACTTGGTAGCCACTAGCAATATGTGTTTATTTCTATCTGAAGATGGATAAGTGGATGTGGGTGGCCATTTGTCTATTTTCCAATCGGATTCCTGTCCATTCAGCGATGGCTTCTAGTGCAACACGGACTTCTTTCCAGTGCTCAAGGCACCAGGGGAATCCTCAGCCCATGTCTTGACAGATGGCCTCCACTCGCACTGATCCAGGCAGCACCATCAGTCAATGCAACAGACTGAGTGGCAGGAGGCGATCCGTGTTTTGTGATCTCTCCATTAGTATAGTTTAGTTGATTGTCACGTGCATCAAGGTACAGTGAAAAGCGTTTTTGTTGCCTGCTAACCAGTCAGCGGAAAGACTATACATGATTACAATCAAGCTATCCACAGTGTACAGATACATGATAATGGGAATAATGTTAGTAAATGCAGAATTTGAAAAGGTTTGACTTGCAGTTTAAGCAATCAATGCATACTGGCACAAAGAACTGAATGGCATCTCAGGCATAAACCATTGACTGGATGTACAGAGGCACTTTTAAACCTGCTTCCAAGTCTCCAGAAAACTGCAGCTTCCTCTGGCTTTTGTAATCTCTAGTCCATGAAAGCTAGTTGCTCACTAGCCTTCTCTTTCGAGGAAGAGCGATTTCTGTTTGGAAGGTTTGGGGCCTTGCCAGCGTGGCATCTAGATTGTGTTGGGGAACCACAGGTAGAACTGTGGACCAGCAGCAGTGCCCAGTCATGATTGTTTCAGGAATATGGTGGAAAATGTCTTCCTTATTCTGCACTAGCTAAACAGATATCAAGGCCCATGGACTTGTCGGGTTACAAAAAATAATATCTTATATTTCACATCAGCATAATGTTTTGAATTATTAATGTGTTATAAGACAAAGAAATATGAGTCGATCTTCGGGCTCCTCACTTGTTCCACCGTTTAATTAGTTTGTGGCTGATCTTTTTACCTTGGCTTACCTTCCAGCTACTTTCCCCTGAATTCCCTATTATCCCAAAATATTTGTAATGCTTTAAAAAATAAATTGTTTTCTTTACTTCAATTGTATTACTTCTCAAAGTCTCTGGATGTCAGTGGCATTTAAACACTATCAGAAGTTGCTTTCAGAATTGTAGCCAGCAAGACTAGGAGTAGGGGAAAGTAGTGGGTTAGATTGTCAGAGGCACCTCAAAGATGAAGCTTCCTATTTACCCTACTGGAAGCTTGGACACTGCTCAGACCACATTACTAGACTCTGGGATTCTTTAGGCCAGATAGACGGTGTGAAGGTTAGATATGTTATTTGATAATCCAAGTTCTTTACCTTCAGTCTGGATATAAAAAAAGTTAGATATGTTATTATTATGTTATTAGATATGTTTTAATTGTAGATTCATAAAGAATACATGGGTATATCATCTATTCTGTTTAAAATTAAATGTTAATGCCTACCAGATTATGTTTTGACCTGATTTTGTAATATTTTTGTTATTGCAAAACAGATTGTGCTTGACATTTATATTCAATTTCAAAAACTACATGCGTTTTCTCAAATTGTTTGGTTTCTTCATAAGTTTGACATTTATCCTGCTTAAGAAGAATACTTGAGGGGATGTTAAAGAATTAAATTTGGTGGAATTGTTTTCAATGCACATCTATCCCTACAGGAACCTCACCTGGGTGACGAAGGCATGATGGGAGTTGGACTTTCAGAGGATCAATTGAAATTGCTGCAGAGATTTAATCCATCCAGTATAATTGTAAAGGACACCATTGTTTCTTCGGCAGATCAGGATTTCGGTCAGATGACTCATTTAATTAACTTGGCCAATAAGGACACAATAGGCTTTTTTATCGCAAAATTTATTAAGGTGCAAGATGCCTAAGTTAGATGTAGAGACGAGGAACTGTAGGTGCTGGTTTACAATAAAAGAAACAAAATGCTGGCATAACTCAGCAGTTCAAGCAGCATCTCTGGAGAACATGGCTAGGCAACGATTTGGTTAAATTGTTTTTGATGATTGTTGGAGACGGGAGAAGGGGTTGTCGTCGGGCAGTGAGGGCTCCTCACTGGAGAAAATTTAATTATTTGGAGGAATGTTGGAGAAGGGGTACTCGCCAGGCGGCAAGGACTCCTTGCCATAGAAAAGCTGAAGGAAGGTCCCGACCCGAAACATCACCTATCCATGCTATCCAGAGATGCTGCCTGACCCGCTGAGTTACTCCAGCACAGTGTGTCTGTTTATGCCCAACAGTTACCTTTACTGAAATAAAATACACAAGTACACCTGAAATAAAAAGAAAATATTTAAAGGGCAGATTATTTTGTAATAATGCAAACTGATTATTGATGTTTTAGGTGTGTTCATTGTAATAATTCCTTTTCCTTGTATGTTTTGTAAACTGATTAACTAAAGTTCAACTGGCAGCATCGTCAGAGCATTATTCCTATGACAGCAAACCAAAGGCATAGTTGCTATGGTAGCAATAGATTATGCCAGCTGTTTCATGAGATCGTATACCACGTGCTGACATAGGTCATTAGAGGCTTTTGTATTTCATTTAGAATCCAGATTACAACATTTGCTTTAAACCTCTTTCTCCGATTTTTATGTTTTGTACTTGAAAACAAATGTTGTCATGCAGTTCACATGAAATTTAATATTGAATAGATGTGAGGTATATACGTCCTTTTTTTGTTTATGTTTAAGGATAACATTAATTTAGTAATATTTTGAAAGTGAAAAAGGTACACATTAGATTTTCACTTTACGCTCACCTTAAATCTTGGATTTAAATGTCTTATATACTTTTCTCTGGAAGAACTAAATATCCTGTAATAATAGATACATTCCTCATACTTTCTTAGGCCACACAATGTCAGAGGCATCATTCATCAAATCTTCAGTTTTCTCATGCACCTACATTTTGCTTGTTACCAGTTTACCTCTTCTTCCCGACCAAATTTTCCAGCTTATCATTCATTCAGCTATTTTGTAACCAAACTGCTTTCTGTCTAGTCTAATCACTAAAAGGTCCATGACTCTGTTTCTCCAACTGGATCTGTATTTTTGTTTCTTTAGATTGGTTAGGTATATTCTCTCTGCCATTTCTAAGTTCACACTACAACCTCCTCCACCGCCACCAATTCCCATAACTTACTGGCAACCAGCTCGTTTTTGTAGAAAGCAAAACTGCCGATGCTAGAATCTGATGCTGGAAAGAACTCAGCAAGTCAAGCCTGTTCTGAGGAAAGGTGGCTTCGTCGATCCACCGTTTTTTGGTGCTTGCCTAGCCTAAAATGTTACCTTGCTTCTCTTTCCACAGATGCTGCTTGACTGTCTGAGTTTTTTCAGCATTTCTGTTTCAGCTCACCTTTTCCAATGGTCCAAAGATATAATTTCTACACTGGCTCCTGATGACATTTCTGATCATATTTATACTACTTTTCTTACTCCATTTCTACTCTCCTGAACACAACAGATATATATTTTTTTCATTTACAGTACCTTCATTTGCTGTTGTTTATTCATTCCTTATCTCTCCAGCATTTCAGGCTTTAGCAATGTGACTACAAACTGTTATTTTTACACCAGTACCCTTTAAGGTTATTTGTCACTCCATTCTTCTGCTAAAAAGCTGTATAGCCTAGAGGCCGCACCAAACGTCAACTACCCATTTACATTAATCAGTCTTTAAATTCTCCCCACAGTCTCATTTACCCCTCACCTACACACAAGGGGTAATTTGCATTGCCCAATTAACCAGCCAATCTGTACACCTTTGGGGTGTGGGAAGTAGTCCATGTGGTCATGAAGAATGTGCAAACTCCACAAAAACAGCACCTGAGGTCATGACCTAAGTCTCCGGCGCAATGAGGCAGCCATTTCACTAACTGCACCACTGTGCTGCCTTATTTAATTTTAAGATTTGGATACTTTCTGTAGTGTAGATAAATAAAACAGGAAAAGACATGCAAGAACAGATTAACAATAATGTATGTAAAGATCAGTCATACTGTGAAGACAGTGTTGATTGCGATTTACTAATCATAATGAATTAACATTTTCAGTGTTTTAAGATGCAACCTAATTTCTAGATTTGATTTGATTTCAGATCTTGTTTCCAAATTCCAGAATTGAATTGGGGGGAATTGTCATTAGCCGAGTATATAAAATCATAAGAAATAGAAATGGTAGTAGCCACCAGGGTATTTACAGCCTATCTATCATTCAATAAGATCATAGCTGAACCGGGGTTTCATCCATTTTCCCACCCGATCACAAACCTGAAATTCCTGGGTGTCCAAAAGTCGAACGTTCTCAGCTTTGAATTTATTTAACTGAGCAATCACAGTTCCAATATAACAAATTTAGAAGTTTTACAAATCCTGTGTATAAAGGAATGTCATCTCAATGTCATCTAAATAACTGAAAGGGCTCCTGGTTCTGGACGCTCCACAAAGGGGAAACGGACCCGTCAGCCATTCTGTGCAGTTTGTATATCTCAGTGATAATGTTTCTCATTCTTCTTAACTCTTGAGTAAAGGCCAAACTTCCTAAATATTTCTCCATAAGACAGTTCTCATTTCAGCAATCTTACAAAATATATACAACACGTTGATTCAAAAGCCAGTATGTAAACCAGTATTTAACAGTATTCTCTGCCACAGAAGGCAGTGGAAGCCAATTCACTGGATGTTTTCAAGAGAGATATAGTTCTTGGGGCTACCGGAATCAAGGGACATGGAGAGAAAGCAGGAATGTGGTACTGAATTTGGATGATCTGACATGATCATATTGAATGGCGGTAATGGCTCGAAGGGCCTATGCTTGCACCTATTTTCTATGTTCCTAAGTATTCTAAAATTCTGTATGATCACATTTTTGTACATCAACCCCCTTGCAAGAAAAAAACACCAATGTACCTGCAGGTTTAGTTTGTGTCTCCTGAACCAGTGCATCACAATCTCTTCTCGTGTTATTCCCTATCTAAAAAAATGCTGTGTTTCCATTCTTCGTACACAACTTCACATTTTCCCATCATCTGATCAATTACTTGGTCAATTACATTTTTCAGATTCTTTGTATTTTCTTTATATCTTACTTTCCTGACAACCTTTGAATCTTTTCATTGCCATTTATCTAAATGATAAAATTATCAAACCTGATTTAATTAAACAAATAACTCTTTTTCTTTCAGGATTGGTGTGTTATTTAATGCTGTCAATGCTTTTGGCACTACGTGCTCCTCTTCATTTCAATCTCCTTGTCACAACTGCTTTTCCCCTTTACAGTAAGGTTTCTGTCTTTTGAGCATTTCCATTATCAGGTTTGTTTGCTTATGGAAAGCCACACCTCAGGAAGTTGCATCTGCAAGTGGTAAAAATCAGTCAAAATCAAACCGTTGTTTCAGTCTGACCTCAAACAATATCCACAATGCCTCATTGATCACAGAGTCCTAAATGCTTTTCACTTGCACGTACAGCTGAGGGAGCTCCGTTATTGCCCATCAACTAGATCATTAATCAAACATTTCTTTCCAATCAAATTAGTGAAAGCTTGATACACTAGTATTTAAGACATTCTGAAACAAATCTACATGCATTTGAAGCTTGCTGAACTTTAATTTTTTTGTATATATATCTATATATTTGAACACATGTGTATGAACCAAAAATAATACTTTTGTTCAAAAAATTAAAGTTCATTGTTTCTTTTAAAATTGTACATTTACACAGAATAGACCGACATATTCTAGTCAGTACAACAAATGCAAAGTTCCATGTAATTTTAATATAGTTAGATGGTTTTATACAACAAGCATTCAGTCATATGTGTTGTATGGCAGTAAATACACTTTTTGCCATTTTAAAGTGCTGGAGCTGTTCATTGTGAATGACATTTTAGAACAATGTATAATATTCTTAAAACTTTAATTGTCTTGCAATTAATATTGAGGTGGTTACCCCAATATAAGAATTGCTGTTACGTTTCATTTGAATGTAGGTTTCAGTTGGACACAAATTTCTCAGCAACATGTTGTCTGCTGTATTGTAAATTGCAAATAGTCCCATCACCTTGTTCTTTTATTTACATTTATCCATTTTGATATTTGTGCAGTAACTGAATATTACTACAAGTTTTAACTTTAAATACAGTAAACAATGTGGATTTACTTTGTCAATCTACCAATTTCAATTCCATCAGTGTGTGGGGGTGCTGAAAATAGTTGATTTTATCCTCTGGAGAAAAGAGGAGAGGATAATCACTGAGCTGGTCCTTGAACTTAATTTACTGCCTCTTAATAATTATTTAGAATGAATTAGGTCTTGCTGCCTTTGGTTATAGATGCTGCTTCCCGGAGAAAAGTAAGGGGAGGGTGCAAAATTTAAAATTCTATCAGAAATCAAATAACAAATTCAAATTGGGCATGATAATTCTACACAAGTTGCATGACCCTAAATTGGCCGTTTTTAATTTACATTTTCTTATAATTTCCACATTCAACATTAGCTTTTCAAACTTCAGATTTTGTTATTATTAGACCGGAATGACATTATGGTGAAGAGCTTCAAGCACCATTTCAGTGACTGGTTGGTTATGTTACCCTGTAATTCCATTTGATGGTCTTTAAAATCATCCTAAATGAGAACATTATCAAATCACTGTTTCTCTACTATTGCAGTATCATAACATGCCATTTATATTGTAAATGATGATGGTTTTCTCTCTCACCTTCTAGGTGAGATCCACATTGTTGATTGTACAGTTTGATGGTGTACTAACATGTGATCACCACGGAATAAATTTAAGTGCTCCTCAAATACATTATAATTTTCCAGTTGTTAGGTAATGAAATGATGTAAAATATTATGTTGGCCGTACCTTAACTTCAATGAAACAGAACAGATGAGAGGGTATAGCAATCAGTGAGTTTGCCTTATTGACATTATGACTGAAAATGAAACAGCACCTATCAGATCCACTTGATTTTGCATACCTATCTACACCAAGACATTCACAAAAATGTCCCTATACTGACGAAAAATTGTACTCAGCAAAAACTTTCAAACTGACTTTTCCTTGGACCAGGAAATGACGCGTGCACGGATGCATTTGTTTAAGCTTCAGTACTTTTGGACACTCAGTGTAAAGACTACTTCAAAAGCAGCAACAGTAATGAATGAGAAATAAAATAGAAACTACTGGAAATACAGGCAGCTGATTTTTGTAATTTAATATCAATAGCTTCAAGCAGACCATTTCTTGATCTGATGAATAGCCATTACCTTGTAACAATCACACTTCTCTACGGCTGCTCCCTGATCCTAGGTATTTCTGGCATGTTCTGCTTTATTTCAGATTTCCAGCATCTGCAGTATTTTGCTTTTATAATGAACAAGATTGGAATGATTCTTCTGTGATTGTTCTTGTAGAGGCACTGACGGATGCTGGGATATGGTTCCATGAAAGCCCTCTGATACTTCAATTAATTATCCACTAAAACATAAGAGCTGAAATGATTCTAAGGTGTACCAGTAATCTTGACAAATTTACATTATTTACACACTGACTAAAAGTGCTGTTTATACGCATACTCTTATGTTGTACTTATTACAAATCAGCCACATTTTTTGCCATTGAAGACTTTGACAATGCAAAATTCAAAACCTCCAAATACCAGATTTCAGGGTTACCTCATTGATCTGCAGATGTTTATTTTACGCACAAACCCAAATGCACATTCTGTCAACAACAACATCCAAAACAAGTCATCTACCAAAAAGGTAGGACATTGGAAAAGTAGGGGAATAGTACTTTTTCCTTTTAAAAAAAAAACCCAACAGATCTGAAATTCAGATATAGTGCACATTGCTATTTTGGAGAATATACATAGTTTGGTATATTGGAGAAGAGAATAAACACCTCACTTGCTAGGACTTTACATTTTTTTTATGATAAAGCAGCAACCCATTTCAGGCAAAGTGATTGGAAGAATGTAGGCATGTATCTGTGTCCGCTACGTCTTTATGATTTCATTACATGACAGAAGCAATGGAATATTGTTCCTGTTAATGAAATGGCATTTCTATGTTAACCTGCATAGCCAACATTTGTACAGTTAAATAAATAACTATCAAACAGTGCAGCAGAATCCACTACTGTCAACATCTACAAAGGCAATAATAACAGTAATATATACAAATGCTTACAAATTAGATTTCAAAAATAAATTTCACATATGCATATACAGTACAGAACAGCTTTTCTTTATGGCCATGAAGCAATAAGTCAAAGCCATTTGGAAAAATAAGATAATTTTACAGGGGAATAAACACAAAACCCTCAAGCAATTCCTAAATCAAAATAAATCATAACATACATAAATATTAAGAATTTGGTGTATAACTTAATCTGTCCAAGTAAGATGGCCATTGTCTTACCAGTTCAAATGATTAATTTTATAAAACTCTAAACAATAAGTCTCTCTCGCTCTCTCTCTTAAAAATGCTTTGTATTTCCCAGCCTCTGATCAATGATATGCGGATACGTGAAGCATAGTGATCATATTAACTAAATTTTCTAAAATAGGCCAGTTGTAATTGGCATGATGAAGGAGAGAAAATACATCTAAACAATTCTGAAGCAGATAAAATGGCTAATATTATTTGTGAATTATTTGCAAATGTTACAAGTATAAATAAAATGATACCATACAGTACATAGTACTAGTACTTAAAAAATACTTTCCTTTTAATTATGTCTGATGTGTAAGGCAAGACTAGATTCCCCAAATGCACCCCAACTACAAGTATAAGCCAGAGTGGTCTTTAAACTTGAACAGATTTCTGCATGCAGAAGTTAAACATTTGAGGATTAAAAAAAACACATTATGTGCTGATCCAACTCATCCTGAATACTCAGGTATGTTCACTTTTCCTTCCCAACCCCACCCACCCAATCCCCCACATAGATATGTATATATAAAAATGTTGCTTAAGAACATCAACAGTAATTTGATAGTAAAAGTTATTGTTCAGCTGGCAGCCATCTAAACCAAACCATAAACAAGTACAGTACAAGTCTAGAAGATCTGCAATTGTACAATGAGTTTAAGTGAATTATATTGATTGTATTTCCATGCTGGATCAGCAACAACTGTAAGAGCTCTCCAATGTACAATAACTTTTACAGCAAACAAATCAGGTGGTGTATTTTTCCTTTTACACCCACAAAACTAATAGAGATGGAGGAGTCTTATAGACAGAGTTAATGGCGAATGTACGCATCCTGATTCCACTCACTGACATCGTTTCTTTTTTTGGATGCAACATCCCCATCCCTTTCACAATGTTGATCCTTTGATTTATGGCGACTGCGCTGTTTGTTGCGTTCATTATGGTCCTGTTCTCGCTCTTGTTCCTTTGAACGATGTCTTGATTCTCGATGCCTGTGGCTGCAGTCACCTTGGACTTCTTCTGTATGGTTGTGATCCTGATGTGAGCTATAATGATCGCCATGACTATCCGTATAATCATCCTTTGGTTCTATATACACAGAATCCCTGCTGTCTTCCATTTCAGAGTCAAATGTTTCCTGCCTCTCCAGGCCCCGACTTGCTGTGCCCCTGTGATTGTGGTGCTTGGCAGAGGAAGAAGTTCGGTGTTGGGGCTTTTTTACTGGCTCCGGTTGCTTCTCTTCCTCCTGGGAAGCAGATCTCTCAGGTCCTGAATGCAGACGTTTTTGCTCTCCCTGTTTCTGTTCACCCTGGTTAGTGCCACACCATGCAACAATCCAGTTAGTGAAAATAGATCATTTCAAACACTATCTAGATCTGATTAATTAGCAGGCTCTACACACCCAATTCACCCAAACTTAATGGTTTTAAGTTAATACTAATTGTTTTACATTAAGCATCTTTATTTGGTTACTGGGGCAAAGTAATAACCATCAAGTATCTTAATGTAAAAAGATCTCAAATGTTGGGATTACCTTAATACTGAAACTAGTGTTAAAGAAAATTACTAAAGAAAACAAAATGTTATGGTCTCATGGGTATTATTAGCATGAAAATATGACATCTTTTCTTTACCCACATTAACCAGGTAATGATTACTTTTTAAGTAAGCATGCAGTCTCTGAAGTTGTGTTTATGAATTCCCTTTCACACTGAAGATAAGAAACCATCCTTGAGAATATACTGTAGATAAATGGATTTATACATTAATCACTAAACAATTCCTTGTTAGCATCTTTATTGTGATTAATCACAAGGGTTAAGTGATTTTCCTCATGCAAAGCTGCTTAAAGAAATACTATCCAGCATTTTTCAATAATCTGTTGAATTCTAACCTGAAGCTGGAAGGTAATTAAATGTTTCCATCTCTAGTGAAATATGATTGTCACAAATCGCTTGATTTTCTCCATTGTCCTCTATATGCCAGAAATGAAGATTAGGTTGGAGAGAAGCAAGAACTTGTACCTGCAGATTGGAGACTGGTGCTGGGCTTGAAGGAAGAGCTGCGCTGGCCATTGTCCGGCTAAGGAGAGGGTTGGGAGGATTGCTGCTCGGAGGGTGGGTAGCTTTCCAGTAAGCTTCTAGGTAGTCAGAGAGGTGCTCACAGGCATCTTCTAGCTGATTTTCATCAAGAATTACATCAAATAGTTCCTAGGGCAATGGCATAAACTTTAAATTCTTATTTCTTTAAACATTCAGCTTTTAATAGTAAGTTGTGTTCTCACTAGCAAAATATTGCAGTATACTTGGAATTATTTGGCATTGTACAATTTACCCTTCCCATGTTATTTTATGAACATTTGTGTTGGCATCCAATTCCTTCAATTTTTGCTTTATTAAAATCATATTTTAAATTGTCTTATACCAGGGATGCCCAAAACATTCTTAGATTGACCCATCGAAGAACTTAAGTACTCAACCACATATGAAGCCCCAGGTGTTGAAAGAATACAATAGGCCTATCTCCTAGACTTGGAAAGAGGATAGAGAATCATATAATGGATCCTTTGACAGATGATGGTGGTGAATGGGTTGATAATGGATGAGATGGTAGATGATACCTGGCAAGATGGTGGGTGCAGGATTGAGGCGACAATATCTGAAAATGGTGGACAGAAGATTGATTGGTCAGTGCTAAAGCATCAGCAGAAAAGTAGTAGGGAATGTGTAGGCTAACAGAAATGAAGGAAAGCTTAAGACACCAGACAATCTGCTGGAAGAACTCAATGGGTTGAACAGAATCTGTGGGTGGAATGAAATGGTCAACATTTTGGACTGGGACCCAGCATTAGCACACAACTCAGTCTTGATACAGGGTTTCCGACCCAAAATATCGACCATTCCCTTTCTACACACAGATGCTGCTCAACCTACTGAGTTTCTACAGCAGATTGTTGTTTCTCCAGTTTCCAGAATCAGTAGCCTCTTGTATCTCAAAGTTTGATGCAACTAGGATAAAGAAAGAATCTTCAGCAGCCTCCCAGGTAAAGTGGAAATAACATCAAAGTCAGCCTCGGGGCTCCAATTAAGACTTCCTTCAGTGCTTGAAGTTGGCGCCAGTAAACCTAGTGCATTTTGGAAGTTTGCCATCACTGTATTTGCTCAGCAGTCTCCACACTGCCATATCACATCAAAGGATTGCCAACAATTTGGGCCTGTGGTTCTCCATGATCTGTTTGAGCAACTGGGGCTTTTATTACAACAGTATGGAGATTTTTCCCAGGGTGGAAATGTCAAAGGCCAGAGGGCATATCTGGTGAGAGGGGCAAAGTTTAAAGGAGATGTGCAAGGCAAGTTCTTTACACAAGGATTGGTGGAACGCACCGAGAGCGTGCTGCCCGAGGTGGTGGTGGTGGAGGCAAATATGGTCAGAGTTGAAGAGGCTTTTAGATAGGCACATAGATATGTAGAAAACTGAAGGATAAATCATTAGCAGGCAGAGGAGGTTAATTTTTCTTGGCATCATGTTTGGCACAGACATTGTAGGCCAAATGGTCTGTTCCTGTGCTGTGCCCTTCCCCAGAAACTGATTTGTTCTGGATCCAGTATCGCATTTGAGTTGAGAATTCAGTAATGGTTCGGGAAATGATCATCTCTTGTTTCCAAATACACCCAATTGATAGTTAAGATGGTCATCAATCACTTTTGCAGGCAAAATAAGGTAATTGCTCACGTCGGGAAACACATTTTTCGGTGTAACAATAGAGCTCAGCTCCATGAGATCAGGAATTGGAGTGAGTAGATCACCATGCCTATTTACCAGTAGAACTGTACGCAAATATCCTGTGGTTCATCTCATTATTTTTTTAAAACCTTTTTGTGCTGCAATGAAACCCAATTTCTGTGTCAGAAATGTGATCGCTACCACATTGTGCAACTGACTGAAGATTAATTTCTTTGTGTCGTGATGTTGGTTTGATTCACTGTCTAAGACATTCAGCAATGAGATAGAGGACAGGCCAGGCAACAATTTTCAAGAAAAGAATGTAAAAACAATCAGTTGGCTTTCAAGGATTAAGTGGAATAAATTTCAATAAGTAATTGAATGAGAAAGAAAAAAGATTAAAAGTACTCACTGGAGGACACTGAGCCAGTTTGTCTGCTGCTACCATCTGGACATTCAGGTGTTTAGCCTGAGATTTTCCTCTTGATTTTATTAATCTTTGCAATACCTGCATGCAAGATAAAATTGAAAGATTAGGAAGTTAGTACACAGATAATAGCTTGACAACCTTTTGCAAATAACTGTCCTAACTGCTGTAAAGGTCCCTTTATTCCCCTTGTTCAAATAAAATGGCAAGAAGAAAGCAATTAAAATCCATGTCGTGGGAGTGAATTGCACCAATTTTTCATCCCCAGTTCAAGAAAGTGATTTTTGCACACATTCCATGGTATCTGGACTGAAGCTATGATTTAGCTAAATTCACTTATTTGGCTATATCAAACATTTTTGATTGCTCCAAATTAAGAAGAAAACTTGTACAATGCTGAGGGCTTCATAAATGCTAAGTCATTGGAATTTCCTAGTTGTACGATCCTGTTCACTTCAAAAGGAAATTCACTGAACAGAATGTTGCTGGTGTTCCTTTCATTAAACAGGAGTAGCAATGGGTTATTCAATCCCTTCAGCCTTACCTTTCTTTTTTATTAAGGTCATGGCTGCTCCAGTCTTGATCTCCACACCACTTTCCTGCTTTCTTACCATACACCTTGACTCTTTTTGTCGTCTATTTGTCTGTCAATAACTTTTAAATATCCACCTATGTTTCCAGAGCCATCAAACTTTAACCCTGAGGCTCAGTCCACAATGCCATTTACTGGGACACCTAACCTGAACCATTGCGAGAGTTATATACTACACCCATAGGGTGGCACAGTGGTAGAGCTACTGCCTTACAGTGCCAGAGACCTGGGTTCGATCCTGATTAAGGTTGCTGTCTACAGAGTTTGTACGTTCTCGTGTGACCGTGTGGGCTTTCTCGGGATGCTCCAGTTTCCTCGCACATCTCAAAGACGTGCAGGTTTGTAGCTTAATTGGCTTTTGTAAATTGTAAAATGGTGGAGAGTGCTAGTGTTCAGGGTGATCGCTGGGCGGTGTGTACTTGGTGGGCTGAAGGGCTTGTTCCCACACTGTATCTCTAAAGTTTAAATTCTCATAGTCTTTGCAAGCAAGTTAACGACAAATACTCCATACTTTATTTTAGTGAGTTTAAAGCCTGGAGATGGTAGTATACACTGAGTACTATCCAGAAGCCAGTAAGTTTTGGGGTCTTAAGGCAAATATTTGCACTCGGAGAGGTCTTTTAAAAGAAAAATCTATTCCTTTTGCAGCGAATAAACCTTGCAAAATTATGCTCACAGTATAAAGGAATAGTTGCATTAACACAAGATTAAAAACCAACAGCATGAGTCTATTTACCTTTGGAGATGAAATTTTTACATAGACTATAACAGGAGCCAAAGAGGTTTTGCCCAACTGAGCTGGATGGTTGATCGTATCTGCATCAAGAACTACTAATTGCAGTGTTCTTGCCAATTCAAAAATCCGTTCTATTTCACATTGGACTTCAGCTGCAGATGAAGAAGCAAGAACATGTCAAAGAACGCAGAACAAAAAACAATCATTTACCTTACCTTTCAAAGTTCGATTTATCGAAAAATATTTTTCATAACTCCTTACTTATAATTACACAACACAACCTGCGGTGATTCTTTTCCAGGATGAAGGATCGAAAGTCAAGGGTTGACAATGTTTAACTGTGATATGCACCACCAAGGGAACAACTCCTCCTCTTCTGTCGTGGGGTAGACTGAGACTAACTCCCCTCCCATCCCCCCGCTCAATCATTGCACATTCCCCCAATCCCATCCACTCGTCACTTTAATTTCATGTTTCGTGTATTTTGTGTTTTTATGACTGTTGGCAGATCAATTTCCCTCCTGGGATAAAGAAAGTTCTATCGTATCGTAACAATGACATTCTCACCTGCAGCAGTTTTACTGGCCCATTATCACAATAACACAAATAAATATACAGTCATCACTGATAGAATAAATTAATAATCAGTAATACTAGGTAACCAGACCATCAGTGTAAAACTAAAGTACATAATGCAAATATAAGTGATATCTGAAAGGGTAAGTGGGCTGGAGGAGTTACAAAGACAGAGAGGTGAAGCCTTGCAGGAAATTGAGTGTTTTTTTTTCCACCTGTGTCTTGTTGGAATAGGAGGACAATGTATATCAGTGAAGAGTGATGGGAGAGTGGTTATGATGCAAATTAGGATACAGGCAGGGGAGCTTTTGATGTGTTTGAGTGCGTGGATGGTAGAAAGTGGGAGATATCAAGGAGACGAAGGCCACTGGATGATAATGGTGAAGATGGGGATTCAGCAGTAGTAGGCGAGGCTGAATCAGCTGTTGCCATAGGATATGGATTCACGTGAGGTATTTCATCACAAGTTGCTTTCTTCACAAAAGGGAAGGATAAAGTGAGAGTAGAGAAACAGCCAATGTCTCTGGAAACTCCAACACAAATCACAGTGCACGGGAGTGAAGGAATCTGATCTCAATCGTAAAATTGCAAAAAGGGCATTGAAAGGGTAATATTTCTCCACACAAAGGAAAGGAGAAATCAGCAAACATGCCTTCTCTGGCCTTTCATAAAATTTCAGTACGGGACCTTGGCAGTCTTTGCCAAGTGAAAAGGATGTAATGTAGAATAAATCAAAATGGATGTTAATGAACTGAAAGGAAAGGGAAAGGACTAAAGTTGCTTCTAGGTACAAACTACGTACAGGTAGTACAATTCAAGGATGGGCATTTGATAAAAATACAATGGATCAAAAGTGCCCAGTGGTTGAATTTTTTTTTCGCTGTCCATTTAATGACTATTTATGATCATAAAGTGGGCATTACATTGGAAAATTCACATATATTCAACCATGCTGAACTATCTGACCACAAAAGTCTTTTAATGGCCTGTATGTAGAACAGTAATTAAGGTGACAAATACAAAATCCATCAGTAGCACCAATTTTATTAATGAGTTGAAACTATTAAATGCAGAACATGTTCTGAGTGAAGGACATAGTTTAATGGTGGAGATGCATCTGTTAATTTACTTGGCAAATAATCTGGAAACCTTGACTCACAATCCAGATCCTTGGGTTCAAATCCAGCCATGGTAAATGTCAAATATAAATTCAGTTAATAAACTAAATGAACAATGATTACCAGAAAACCATTGGATTGTTGTTAAAAAAATATCTGACTCTCTATGTCCTTCAAGGAGGAAATGTACCATCCTTATCTGGTCTGCCCTACGATTGACCAGATCAGTTGACTCTTAAATGCTCTCTGAAAATATTTCGATAGCCAAACATTTCCATGGCTTTAGGGATGGGGAATCAATGGCAGCAAATTCTGTATTTTACGTAATGAATAAATGAATGCTGTATTTTAGGAGTGAAATCAAAAGTATTAAAGTTTTCATCTAATTTTAAATGTTGCTTGTTTCAAGCTTTTGTACCTTCCTGCGTGCTCAGCTCCCTAAACCAAAATTGCACACAGTCCCTTGCACTCTGAATTCAGTGCACAAGCACAGAAAACCAGGATAACACTGTCTCGGGATGTCACCATCTCTCCTGTCAAAGTTCTGTCTGACCAACGAACAATGTCACTTTGCATTCATGCATCTCTAGGCACCATGAATCATCTGCCAATGAGCGAAATGAATAAAGATAGATTTAAGGAGTTTTTAAGGTCATAAGTGATAATCATATTCATAATCATAATAGTACTTTGGGAGTAGAATTCAGCCATTTGGCCCATCAAGTCTACTCCAACCTTTCAATAATGGCTGATCTATCTCTCTCTCCTAACCCCATTCTCCTGCCTTCTCCCCATAACCTCTGACATCCGTATTAATCAATAATCTATCTATGATTGTTCCCTCATATCATTGCCTTCATATTTACTTTTGTATATTTAACCACATTGTTACATCATTGGTGAATCATTGGTGAATCAATTGACACCACTCAGTGACAAGATTTCCACAGCATTACACTCTTTGTGCGAGATTTCATTTCTTCTGGTTGCCCCTGAGATTGTCGGACATTTTATTGGCAACTGCTGCGACAAAGCATTTTCTTCAAGGGAATGCTGTTGTTACAATAGCAGAGAAGAATATTAAGAGGACTATCATACCATGAAACAGAGCTGCATATACACACACACCTCCACTTATCAATAGGCCAGTCTTGCAGGCATTTATATATTCACCACAGACCTCACCAAAGTGAGGTGACATTGCTGTGACGGTCACAATTACATTCAGCTTCGACACAATGAGATTTTCATGCTGTCAAACAGAAATTGTGTCAAATACAAATATTCAGGTCTGGAGTTGCTGGACTCAGACTTTTGTTCACATTTTATACCATGCACGTATTAGATTGGCTCAATCCCATGCAAATGGGTTAAAGGGTATCCCCAATTGACCATCTGAACATAATTAAAACTAATTGATAGATATATAATTTGGATTATATTCACCCATTGTGAATACACAACATAGAACAAGCACAGGAACAGGCCATTCAGCCCACCACATCTGTGCCACCAGGATGACAATCTAACATACCATTTGCCAGCACTTGATTAATATCCCTCTATTCCCTGCATTTCCCTGTGTCTGTCTAAATGCTTCTTGAACATTGTTATGGTATCTGATTTGACCATCAACACCCTTGGCAGCCCATTCCTGGCACCTACAGATCTCTGTATAAAACAAACGTGCCATGACATCTCCTTTCAACCATTCCCCTCTGACCTTAAAGCTTTGCCCTCTAGTCTTTGACATTTCTACCCTGGAGAAAAAGATTCTGACTGTCTATCCTCTCTATGCCTCTCAAAATGTTACATGTTTCCACCTCTCCACAGCTTCCAATGCTCCAATAAATACAAGTTTGTTCAACTCTCCTCATAGTTAATAGTCTCCAATCCAATAATTTAAATTAATCATGTACCAGATGGACTGAAGTATCGATTGCTTAACACTAATAACCATTCAGTTTATTTTGCAAAGAACAGTGAAATTGGTCAAACATGAGGGTAATTGATAGGATGAATGCCCAGAGCTTTTTACCCAGGGTAGGAGAATCAAGTAACAGAAGATATGGGTTTAAGGTGAGTGGGGAAAGATTTAATAAGAAACCACCTGAGGGGAAACTTTTTAAATTCATAGGTTGGTGGAATGGAATGATCTGCTACAGTTTCCAGTTTAGTTTATTGTGTCGTGTACCAAGGTACAGTGAAAAGCTTTTGTTGCGTGCTATCCAGTCAGACAATACATTAGGAAGTAGCTGAGGCAGCAACATGAAAAGACACTTGGCAGGATAGGAAAGGTTTAAAGAGAAATGGGCCAAATTCTGGAAAATGGGGCAAGCTCAGATGGGGCATTTGGCCAGCATGGACGAGTTGGGCTGAGGGGTTTGTTTCCATGCTGTATGATTCTATGATATGTTTAACATTGCATTGGAGTAGTTTACAGTCAGGGGCTTGCATTAGAATGGGAAGTTGCCTCAACAAATGCAAGAAATTACAAAAAGCATGGAGTAATCCATCGCCAACCTCTTGCAGAAGGCTACGTGGAGGACAGAGATACGGTCTCCATCCCAGAGCTGGTGTGCACTTCTTTGCAACAAACCTCTTACACTGGTCCAGGCATTAAGTACAATTGAGGCCACAAAATGTGTGTGTGTGTGTGTGTGTGATGCGTGGGTATGTATGAGGGGGAGAGAAAAAGTAGAGGGAGAGGAGTATTTATTTTGATTCAGAGATCTACTTGACTCATCTTGTAACATGACATTGTCATTGGTAGGAGGATTCCTGGTAGACATTATCCCAGCCTCCCAGTGATTGGTTTTTTAATGGACACCCTGGTTGTCGTACACATTAAAAGGCATTTGGCATACTTGCCTTAATTGGGAAGGGTATTGAATATAAAAGTTGGAATATCCTGATTCAGCTGTACAACTCGTTGGAGTACTGTCTATAGTTCTGGTTGTCTCGTTAAAGGAAGGATGTCCTTAAGTTGGAAATGGTGACGAAGAGATTTAACAAGATGCTATCTGGACTTACAGGCATGAGTTATAGGGAGAGGCTGGGAACTTTTTGTTCGGAGCATAGGAGGCTTATGGATGACCTTATTGTGACCATACAAGACTATGAGGAGCATGAATAAAGTGAAAGCTCGTGGTCTTGTTTCAATGGTAAAAGATTCTAAAACTAGAGAGCATAGACATAAGGTGAGAAGGGAAAGATTTATGAGAAAATTCAGTGTCAACTTTTTCACTCAGAGGGAGGTCCATATCTGGAATGAGCTGCCAGATGAAGCTTTAGAAGTGGACACAATTATGACTTTTAAAAGACATTTGGGCAGAAACACAAATAGATAGGCCACAAAGGTTTATGGGCCAAAGGCTGGCAAATGGAACTAGTCCAGGATACCAACTTGGTCTGCCCCGACAGTTGGGCTGCAGGGCCTGTATCCATACTGTACAGTTCCGTAGCTCTGTGATTCCTACCTATCCCAACCATGTTCTATCATTTACCTGGTGCAAGGGACATCCTTTCCCAACACTGACTTTTGCACTAAGACGTCTATATCCTTCTGCGTAAACCCATTCCAGTTCCTTGCAGACAAGCTGCTTGAATGCCAGGCAGGGGATAGGGGGAAGGGGTGCACGCTTTTAAGGACGGACAGCCTTCTGTGTCTGGAACACAGCATAGCGCTTCCATAAGGAAAAAAAAAGGCATAGTGTTTCTAGCTGTGTTAATGGAGACCTGTCTTGTTAGGGAACATGTCAGGCTCGTTTTAGTACATTATTCTGGGTGCAAACCACCCTGAACCCATTTTGACCAACTTTCTGCAAGGGATTCAAAGGAGTGCTTGTACTCTGAATTAACACCTGACTTTATACATCAGAAAAAGGTGAAAGCATAGAGTCAGGATCCATACCGTCTAGAAACAAGCCCTTCAGCCCACCAGGTCAATGCCAACCATCAAACATCCATTTTACCATAACCCATTTTATTCTTCCAAATTTCTATTGACTCTCCCAGACTACCACACCTTAGGGGTGATTTACAACAGCCAATTAACCTATCTACTAAAATGTCTTTGTAATGTGGGCAGAAACTGGGGAATTGGGGTAATTAAAAATAACAACATTCAAATTTGTGTTGCTAAATGAGTGGGGGAAAAGGTGTAATTGAACATTGGTCCAATTTGTCACAAACTTCTTCGTTCGAAACCGATTTATTGCATATCTTGTGCCTTTAAATTACATTGGAACTAATGACCGCCCTGGTCATTCAGTTATTAATGGAGGTTTTATTCATTGTAACTCCTAGTCGGCTTTTTTGTGAACTTTTCTACCATTGTGATATTTCTATTGTGAACTCCATTAAAATGAGTTAGTTATGTAACATAATCTAATACTTGCCACGCTTAGATGTTTGATAAAACCATTAGTAAACAATCAATAATAACACCATCCTCCCCCACTGCTGTTAGAATTAATGGGGATTACTAGAATGCTAAACTAACACTACTTTGTTCACTGGGTAATATTGAAACCAGACCATAACTATGTTAACTATCTATAACATAGATCAGAGGATAATAATGTATGCACAATAAGCTGTTAGTCTGAAATAGTTTCTTGTATTATATCAGAAAGGACACAATACAAGAAGCATTTAGATGAATGTTTAAGGCATTTTTTTTTCTTCAATTTTAATGGGTCTTCATTATGTTAAAAAGATTGGAATTTGCAAGTGTCCTCTCATCCCGGAGTGACCTTCCTGTAAGTGCAGTGTTCCTCATTTGCAGTTCAGCAGAAACAAAAGCAAATCAATAGAAAAAAAAGCAAAGGCAAACCTCTTTGGATTTTAATGCCTGGTCCTAATCCTCACAGGGAGAAAGATCCCTTCTCTCTATTACAGGCACAACGATGCACAATACTTTAATACTATCAGTCTGTTAAAGATCACATAAATAACAACAGTCAAATTGGTTGTTGATAACTCGCTAAACTATGACTATTTCTTCAAAAGCAACCAATTTACTGATGGCACACCAGAAAACAATGCACAGCCTAAAAACAAATAAATAAACATTAAAACAACGAAAAGAAGAGGCCAACTTTCCATCATTATACATACCCAAAGCATCTGCAAAAGGATAGCATTAATAAAGCAAAAGAATTTAAAAAAAAGCCAAGACAATCAGATTTTTGTACAGAACACAGAAAACGTGTTAAAAGCATAGAAATTAGTACACCAGAAATGCAGATAACTAACCATCTGTTCTTCATATAAAGTAACATTATAGACACAAGTAGTGCAGTGACTTTTACAGAAAGGCTAATGGTGAAATGTACTAGCTTGTTCAATAAAGAATGCTTTGCAAGGTAGACTGTTGGGACTGCATAGAAACAACTTTAATCCAGCTCCCCAAGCTGATCATCACCTGGCAGTGTTCAGTGCAGAGGCAAGAGCCAAAAAGTGACAATGTTTAAGTGTTTGAACGACATAAAAACAAGCAAAATTAAGGGAATCATATTTTTACAAGAATAAGAGTTCACTATCCATAATAATGTCCCTTGAATGCCTTTTGACTTCCTTTGGAAACTCCATTTTTATCTTAATCCAAAATATTAAAGATTCATGTTCAATTAGGAACTTGTTCCGACAAAGATAACTTCAGTAACCAATTATTTTTTGCCCTCAGCATCTCACATGCAGAGGTTTGCAGTGAAGTAGTGAATGAATTCAATTGGGAGTTCACAGCCAGGGAAATTCTTGATGCTTACTGCAGGGCTGTGCGGTTACAATGTGACCTTCAGTTGTACGTCAAGCTATTAGATGCAGATTGGCAGAGATCTAAGATTGAGGTTAATACCCTGATTCCAGAGAACAGTAATTAGTGACTTTAGAACAAAGCTTTTGAAAGGTATGACAGTCACAGAAAGGAACTATGTCCGAAATGCTTCCAAAAGAACTAAAATATTATCATAACTAATGATTTGTGATCTGCTGTGAAATACGATTTTAAATAATTTATTTTCTTGTTGTACTGGACTTGACAGCACAAACAGATTTGCACAAACAATTTACACATTACATATCCATCATTCTGATACATCAATATGAAGGTAAACTTGACCATTTTTTAATCTAACTTAACTATCGTTCAACATAAATTAATTTAGTCTTTCCACCCTTTGATGGAGAGGAAAATGAAATAAAATCAGCTGACATGACATGCATCAGGATGAGCACACTTACCCAAACTCGATCTTGTGTTAGAGCGTTCAATTATTGCGTGCTTACTAGGATTATTTAACACTGAGCGTTTGGCAAGCGAGATGTCAGCTGTGACCCGTGTGATTGATATTCTATGAATAATCAAAATGGATGATTAACAGATGCAAAATTGTAATTGCAATGCCTTAAACTAAAGTATTGTTAGAACATTTAGCAGTACAGCACAGGAGCAGGCCAATCGGCTCACAATCTCCTTTGCCTGCAAGTGAACCATATTCCTTCAATCCGTGCATATCCATCTGCCTATATAAAAACCTCTTAAATGCTCCTATCTTATCTGCTTCCACCACCAACCTTGGCACTGCATTCCAGACACCAACCACTCTCTCTGTAAAAAAACATGCCCTGCACATCTCCTTTAGGAGGTAAAGGTTACAGGGAGTGGCATTGCCACTTTCATTTCACTGCACATCGTGTATGTGTATGTGACAAATAAATTTGACTTGACTTGACTTGACTTGAGAATGGGGTTGAGAGGGAAAATTAGATCAGCCATTACTGAATGGCAGAGTTGACTCGATGGGCTGAATGGCCTCATTCTGCTCATATGTTTTATGATCTTAAACTTTTCTCCCCTCACTTTAAAGCTATGTCCTCTAGTTTTTCACATTTCTTGCAAACAGAAACATATTGACAAAAATTGAACCATTTTCATTTTGGATTGAAAAACTGTAAATTATATATTGCTTAAATGATTAAAAAGCAAGTCAAAAAATCATGTGGGCTAACCAATACGAAAACTGCTTCTTACTAAATAACATGCTCAAAGACATTTGCCCATACCAAAATTGTACTTAATAGAGAGAAGACAGTACAGAGAGAAGAAAGAACATCTTTAATGTATTCGAATCAGCCCAAAGTACTTTACAATCAATGAAATACTTTGCAGCTGTAGTTTCTGTTGTATTATCAAAAATGCAGTATATAACATATGCACAGAAAGCACCCAAAAGCAACTCCATGATAATGAACAAGTAAGATCCATTTTAAATAAATCCAATCGAAGGATAAATATTAACTGGGACAAGGGAAACGCATGAATCAGAGAGAGCTGGATAGAGCTCTTAAGGATAGCGGAGTCAGGGGGTATGGGGAGAAGGCAGGAACGGGGTACTGATTGAGAATGATCAGCCATGATCACATTGAATGGCGGTGCTAGCTCGAAGGGCCGAATGGCCTCCTCCTGCACCTATTGTCTATTGAATCTTAATCTCCTGAATCAGCCTACCATGAGGGACCTCGTCAATTGCCTTCCTAAAATCTATGTTAGACAATATCCACTGCCTTCCTCAGTCACCTTCGCTGCCTCCTAAACAGCTTAGATAGGTTTGCAAGACATGAACTGTCCCAGACAAAGCCAAGCCGACCACTTCTTCTTGAACCATTGCTGTACTTCGAGTGAAGGCACATGCGTGGCACTTTAGGCCTAGTTTTCCAGGATTTTGGTCCTGTGATGATGTTTCCAAGTCAGGATGGTGTGTGACTTGGATATACAGTGCCCTCCACAATGTTTGGGACAAAGACCCATCATTTATTTATTTGCCTCTGTACTCCACAATTTGAGATTTGTAATAGAAAATCACATGTGGTTAAAATGCACATTGTCAGATTTTAATAAAGGCCATTTTTATACATTTTGGTTTCACCATGTAGAAATTACAGCTATGTTTATACATAGTCCCCCCCCATTTCAGGGATTAGAGATTTTGAAATAATACCTTTTAATAAACACATTAATAGATGATACTGAGATATGAAGGAGTTATTGTGCATGATATCTTTACTACAAGTTTTACCAGAGTCCTATAGAACCGTACATACCTTCCTTCAAATCTGTGCTTCAGGAACTCAAACAATGCTTTTTGCATCATATCTGTCACCTGAAGAAAGCAATATTATAAATTAAAGATTAATCTGAATTTTAATGATGAAATATGGAAAATAAATCCACATATTTTGAAAAACTAGAAAATGAATATAGGTGACATTTAGTGCAGTGTTTCCAGGAATTGAAAATAAAAAAGATGGATTTGTGTGATGCCTGAATTTTGCAGATACAGTTCATGCATAGAACAGTGCTGCCTTCAAATTTAGCCTTCCCCCAAATTAGACAACTTGTTCCAATCTACTTGAGTGAATTCCTGTCTAATACCTTCAAAGTTGGCTTTGCCCCAATTTAGAATTTTAACTCGCAAGCCCGCCCTGTCTTTATCTATAGCCATCTTAAAGCTAATAGGACAGTGGTCATTGGTCCACAAAGGCTCATCCATGAATACTTCAGCCACTTGCCCCAGCCAATTTCCCAAGAGGCCTGACATTCTAGTGAACTATTGTTAGGTGATCTGAATTGTGATAAGCTTACTGTCTGTGAAAATGAACAAATTGTGAAACTGCTTGAAGAATTATTACTTAGAAAATATATTACTGGCAAACTAAAGTTTATCTTGCTGCAACTCAGCCAGATAAGTCAAACAATGCACTTTTCCCTCTAAGACATTTCCATCTATTCTTGGGTGCGGTTTGTGTGGAGTTCGCATATTCTCCCTGTGACTGCATGCGCCTCAGTTTCCGCCCACATCCCAAAGACATGCCGTAATGTTATTTGGCTTCCGCAAATTACTCGAATCACAGGGGAGTTGACGGGCTTGGGTGATGGAGAATAACTGCTGGGCTACAGTGAAATGAATAGGAGGGTGATGTGACTAACAGGATTGCCCTTCTGGGAACTGACATAAGATGGGCCGAATGTCCTTCTTGATATTAACTGCATGGTAAATGGTTCTTGCCCTGGCCTGTCCAGATGTCTTCTCACTCCCCTGGCCAAATGATTAGATTTGACTGCCTGTCACACACCCTGGGCTTTTCCTCTTGCCCATCCCACCAAATCTTTTGACCTTCCTCATCCTCAGTTGTAATCAGGCAGCTTCCTGTGATCCTCAAGTTGATGTTCTTGCTCTTCACCTCTCTTCCCCCTATATCATCCAGCATCATTCTGCTCTCCTCTTCCCTCTCCCAAAATTCAATTATTGCTCCATTAATGTTAATTTTTAGGAGAATTGTCTCCAAAATTGGAGTATCCAGCACCAGCTTACCTCGTATCCTTTCAAAGAAGGCCCCACTAGAACCACTGGTCGCATAGAAGGCACTACATCGTAGGGAGGGATATGCTCAGTCTGCGTGAAGAAAACATTCTTAAAACATCCTGAACTGAGTAAGTCCTATTGGCTCACCTTCCAACACTACAACTGTAATTTATGCACAAACAGCGCCAATGAATCTTCTCTGCCTATCGTTATTGTCAGATTAAATTCACGTTTCTTCAAAACTGTGCTGAAAAATCCTATCTCTCATCAGTGAAAAAAAAAAGACTCATTCCTAATCAATAGCTTAATCGCGCAAAGAAAACAACCAACTAATCTTCCAATTAAGACCATTATTACAACTACAATTTTAGAAAATAAATAATATTACAATTTTTGGGTTTCAACTGCATTTTTTGTTTCCAACATTACGTATGACAATAGCAAAATGAAAGGACAAGCCTTCCTAATGTAATATGTGGCTCTGGTGCTGACAATCTCTGACAGGCTCGGACAGGAACCCTGTTGTACGAAGCCCGGAAGGTGCAGCCAATAACACAGGTCTCACTGGAGCTTTCCACGGGTTAACCACTTACTAAAAGACAACGATTATCGAGTAATCAAAAACAGAGTGTCTTTGGTCCCTAGAGGTAGCAGAGACACAATGCAAGCAAAGTAAATATTTAGACAGCTTAAAAACATCAGGCATTATCGCATTTGACTCACATTTAAGCATTAAGTTCCAAGGCTGTCACTTCAAATTTGGACTGAAAGAATGCCAATCTTAAAGACCTTTATCGCAAATATAATTGAATAGTTCATAATTCCACCAGTTAAAAAATTAGTCTTTTGAAAATGAGAATGAAATTGCAGGCGCTTAACTATCTTTAAAACTTTAATAATGTACTTTATCTTTATGGCATATACTACATTATTTCATATCTAATTTCAGCAAGTGTTAATCCATTAATTTTTCTGACTCATGCTACAAGTGCAGTAGGGTTAATTACTGGTGAGGTATTGTGTAAAAAGCTGAACAACTAAATAAATCCAAAATAAACTATAAAATACACATATGGAAATATTTAAGACGAAAATTATTTTACCAGAATGCTGAAACAAGGAACTGCAGATACTGGTTTACAAAAAATGACACAAAGTGGGTCAGGCAGCATTCCTGGAGAACATTTTGGGTCGGGACTCTTCTTCAGACTGAAATGTCATTTATCCATGCTCTCCAGTTATGCTATCTCTCCTGCTTAGTTACTCCAGCACTTTGTGTTGTTTTTTTTACTGGAATGCTGCCTGGATTGCGGGGTATTAACTACAAGGAATGGTTGAACAAATTTGGATTATTTTCTCTGGAATGCCAAACGTTGAGGGGAAACCTAATAGAGGTACATAAAATTATGAGAGGCATAGATAGGATAGACAGTCAGAAGTTTTTTCTTGAGAATGAAAATGTCAAAGATGAAATGGCACAGCTTTAAGGTGAGAGGGAGCAAAGCACAAAAGATTTGTGCATGGCAATTTTGTTTTACATTGAGAGTGGCGGGTGCCTGGAAAGCATTGCCAGGGGTGGTGTTGGAGGCAGATACGACAACAGTGTTTAAGAGGTTTTTAGATAGGCACATGGATATGCAGAGAATAGAGGGAAATGGATTACGTGCAGGCAGATGAGATATTTATTTTGGCATCATCTTTGGCACAGACATAGTGGACTGAAAGGCCTGATCTATAAATGTAACTATCATAGAAAGTCCAATTTAAATTGAGGTTGATGGTTTAATTTCTTCCATCAGCAACTCTGAGCAGTATGTGTGTCAGGGGCTATGGGGAGAAAGCAGGAGAATGGCGTTAGGAGGAAGAGATAGATCAGCCATGATTAAATGGCATAGTAGGCAATGGGCCGAATGGCCTAATTCTGCTCCTATCACTTATGACCTTATGAACAGTATAATCAGTGTATGTTTGTTGCCTACCCACCTAACATTTGTCAAGGCAGTAAATATTTTAGATGCATGGCCTCAAGGGAAACCCTTACTATTCTGTTGATCAATTAGTTGTTGATAAGCAGTCACAAAATATACAGGTGCACTCAGGAATTATACTTTATTTTTACAACATTACTCTTGCTGACATTAAAGTAGGTGATAAATTCAGGAATATTTCAAGGGTGATGAAATATTCACAAAGGCAATTTGCTATTGGACACTGGTTTTCAGTTCACTTTGAGGCGTAGATAGGATTAAATCCAAGTCTATAATTTCTAGATAGATTGCACGGGGCACAGTAAATAAAGGAAGCACGCTGCTCAATGGGGAGGAGGGGTGGCTATGGCCCAAAGACAAAAGAAATGAAGTTGTCTAATCTGTTAGTCAATTAGATAGAAGTATTAAAATTATGAGAGGCATGGATGGGGTAGACAGTCAAAACCTTTCTCCCAGGGTGGAAAAATCAAATACCAAAGGGCATAGCTTTAAGATGAGAGGGACCAAATTTAATGGAAATGTGCAGAGCAAGTTTTTTTTAACACAGAGTGGTTAGTACCTGGAATGAGCTGCCGTGGTTAGTGGTTGAGGCAGGTGCGATAGTGGCATTTAAGATACTTTTGAATAGGCATATGGATATGCAGGGAATGGAGGGATATGGATTATGAGCAGGTAGATAAGAGAAGGTTTGGACAGACATTGTGGACCAAAGGCCTATTCCTGTGTTGTACTGTTCTATGTTCTGTGTGTAGGCAGACAAGCTTAGTTTACCTTGGTATCACATTCAGCACAGATATTGTAGGCTGAAGGGCCTGTTCCTGTGCGGTACTACTGTTCCATGTTATACGTTCTGTTAGAGGGAGTAGAAATATGTTCACTCTTTTCACACAGAGAGTGGAGAATCTGTGGAATTCTCTGCCACCGAGGGTAGTTGAGGCCAGTTCATTGGCTATATTTAAGAGGGAGTTAGATGTGGCCCTTGTGGCTAAAGGGATCAGGGGGTATGGAGAGAAGGCAGGTACAGGATACTGAGTTGGATGATCAGCCATGATCATATTGAATGGCGGTGCATCGAAGGGCCGAATGGCCTACTCCTGCACCTATTTTCTATGTTTCTATGTTTCCAGCATCAGTAAAAGATATTCAACCAGCTGAATCTGGTACACCCATTGGGATCAGCAGCAAAGGTTTGCTCTTAGGAATATCAATGGCAGGCACTGCCAGAAGAAAGAAAGCAGGAACTAGGTGCTGGCCATCTGCTCATCACATAGCCAGCAGCATGAGCAGCAAAGAGGCTGAGGTGTTGGGAAAGGCAGAGACTCTCACAATGTCTAACATGTATCCACACGAGCACTGGAATTGCAAAGGCGTATAAGGCCATGGATGAAATGCTAGTGGGATTAGTATGGACGGGTGCTTGCGCATCATAGGTCAAAGAGCTTGTGTCTGTGGTCAACGAGCTTGTGTCTGTGCTGAATGACTATGACAAAGAAAGCAAAGGAAGACTGTTGTAGGTCAGTGTGCAATGTTAATCTGGGCCAAGTCCTAGACCAGGCATAATATCAGTCTTCAGGCAGCATCTCTGAAGGACATGGAGAGCCGACATTTGGGTCTGAGGAAAGGTCCCAACCTGAAATGTTGCCTATCCTTCAGAGATACCGACTAAGCTGCTGCTTCACTCTTGCACTTTGTGTTCCATGCAAGATTCCAGCATCTGCAGTACCTTGTGCCTCAATGTCATTCTCCTTCCCTTCCTCTACATTCACCCTACAGTTGCCTGCAAATCGTGGATCACGAAGAGGTGCCATGAAATTAGGTTTCATCCATTTTTAGAGCATTACATTGTGTTAAGACAAGTTGCAGATCATCAAACACATTGCAAAATTAGGACAATCTTCCTTTAGAAAAAGTTTATCGTGGTTTAATTCCTTCAAGAAACATTTTTAAAATGGCTCATGCCTTCTGCCTCATGCCCACTGGGATGCATTTCAAAACTTAGTTCTGTTCACGGCATTTCTCCATGGTAGTCACATAGATATTTTTAAGGTGAAAGGGTAAAGATTTACTAGGAACTAGAGGGGCAACTTTTCCACACAGAGGGTAGTGGGTATATGGAATGAACTGCCAGAGGAGGTAGTTGAGGCAGGTACTATAACAACATGCAAAAGACATTTGGACAGATACATGGATGGGAAAGGTCAAAAGGGATATGAGCCAAACACGGGCAGAGAAACATAGAAAAATAGTAGGCCATTCAGCCCTTCAAGCCAGCAATGATGGATGCATTCAATATGATCATGGCTGATCATCTAAAATCAGTACCCCGTTCCTGCTTTTTCCCCATATCCCTTGATTCCTTTAGCCCTAAGAGCTAAATCTAACTCTCTTTTGGGCAGGTGGGCCTAGTGTAGATTGGGCATCTTGGTCGTTATGGACAAGGTGGGCCGAAGGATCTGTTTTCATGTTGTATGACTCTATATAAGTGACAGGTGAAATTTGGGATGAATTATGTGCAACAACCATTCTCTCAATTCATTAAGGAAAACAGAGGTCTGTGGTTCAGTTCCGGTGAGGGGCGGGGGGAGATGGTGAAATTAAGGGGAGAGAGCAAAATTAGGGGAGGGAGGTGGATTTAACTGTGCAGTAATGCAGCAATGATGGATGCATTCTTAATGAAGAGATCCATTCACACTCAGATCTGCAATCAAACTCTATTATGGTGCCGGGCTCAATCAGCCTGCTCCATATTAAGACTACATTGCTGTCTGTAAACATGGGAGAACAGCACAAGGAGGATGTGACGATATATGGGGTCTCAAGATAGAGACCCCACCATACACTCCATAAATGGGGTACCTCTCGGCCTTATAGGCAATGACAGCCCAGTGGCCAGAGACAACTGTGACATGAGGAAATTTGTGTATTCTATCTGTCAATCTGTATTCAGTGTTGATATTAATGACCTTTCTTTAAACTCAAGTCAACAGGGCAGAATTATAGAATGTAAAAAACAAGGTCCCAATGCAAACACAAACTGTACAGGGCTCATTACTTTAAACCTAGCGTGCCCCTTGTTGAAGTGTGAATTAATAACAAAGTGGTGTAGCGGTACAATTGCTGCCAAACAGTGAAGAGACTCGGGTTTGATCATGACAATGGGTCGTGCTGTACGGGGTTTGTACGTTCTCCCAGTGACTGCCTGGATTTTCTCTGAGTCTTCTGGTTTCCTCCCACATTCCAAAGACATGCAGGTTTGTAGGTTAATTGGCTACTATGAATTGTCCCATGTGTGTAATAGATTTGTAGGGTAGAACTAGTGTACAGATGTTCGTTGTTTAGTGGACGAAAAGGCCTGTATCTCTATATTCAACAAAAGGTGGAAAGGACAACTACAAGTTACTCCTGACCTGGAAGCTATCTGTGGTGCAATTTATCCTATTTGGGTTTCACCGAGATTTTGCTTCAGGTAAAGTCCCCTGGCAGAGAATGCTGGAATCTGGATTCATTCATTGCTGTTCCTGGTCCTTTTCATCCATTTACTTCCGTTCACATTTTCAGTATCTATCTTAAACTACTTTGTCCTCACATTGTTTTATTTGACTTTTATCTAGCATTAAATTTGGTTCCCAACAGATACAAAATATCCAAATGTAATTAAACATCAAATCTATATCTGCACATTACTCAGAAATATAACTAATTCCTTAAAACATTACATGCAAAACAGCAAAGCAAAAACACAATCACCAAGGTGACAGAATTGAACACACGTGTCACAAAAAAAAGATCAAACAAGCACACTGATAGCTGGAAAATAAAGAATGTTTTTGTTTTTCACAAACTAGTAGCCAAAGTCTACATCAACTGTGAAACACTTGTCGTCCTGGTAACCCAATTGTCAGGCAGCAGGATATGTCCCAGTGACATAATTAGCATTCTTGAATGGTTATAAATAATATTGGATGAATCCAGGATCAAGTTTCAGAATTAATGAATATTTAGTTCATATATCATCTAAATCAGATCCTTTCAATATAATTGTTTCAGAAAATATTTTAGGAAAATAATAATTAAGAAAAAATAGTTCATAATGGCTGATTTAAGGATTTCAATGCTAATTAGGCAGCTGGCAAGAACAACATATAATGGTGTGGACTTACCGATTTCTGCTTCTGTTTAGCTATAGGAATATTAAAGAAGAAATAAAGAATAACATAGCATGCATGTTATTGTCCCATCTCAGGACACAAACAAATATCAGACTTGTTGAGTGACACACTGGCGATGAGCACGTGCGACAGACTGGAGTTTAGGAAGTGTGGTTACCTTCTTAAAGAAGGGCATTCGTTTCTCTTTAGACTGGGGAGACGTTACACTGTTTACACTGGTTATAGGGGTTCGGTGGTTTGCCTGGGAATCAATGTCTTCTGCATCTAAGCCACTTGCATCTAAATCAAGAGCTATGCACCCAGATAGGAGGGGAAGGAAGGAAAACAGGAGTTGAATGAATGGAAATAATCCCAACAAAAATGTACAGAGGCAAATACAAATCAAAATATGGCAATGTACAACAGTAAAGAAACAAATTCAAGTGTTTAAGAGTGTCAAATACACAAACAAACAGGTGAAAATGGCTCATTAAATTAGGCCTCAAATGCCCAAGATATTTTAACTGCTCCCTTCCCAAAAGAAAGTAAATACATTTATAATCAAAGAGCAGTTACTTTAATTTTGATCACCACGGTGGTGCAACAGTAGAGTTGCTACGTTACAGTGCCAGAGACCCGGGTTCGATCCTGACCACGGTTCTGTACCGACTTTGTACATTCTCTCTATGACTGCGTGCTTTTTCTCCGGGTGCTCTGGTTTCCTCCCACACTCCAAAGACGTGAGGGTTTGTAGGTTAATTGGCTTTGGTAAGTTGTAAGATTGTCCCTCGTGTGTGTATATTAGTGATCGCTGGTCGGTGCGGACCCAATGGGCTAAAGAGTTGGACAGTAGAGATCACAGTCCTAGAAAGATGTTGCCGCAGAACTTGGCCAATACTGTTCAGGTCTGGTGTAGTTGGTGAACCACTGCCATACTCATTTACTAACTTAATCAAGCAGGTTTATGGCACATGAAGGAGGGTACATGACTCATAATACTATACTGGCCAAAAAAAAAGGATATTTCAGAAGGGCAACAATAATAATCCAAGAAATGACAGGAGAGGTTGGACTAATTTGGATTGTTTTCTCTGGAGTGTCGGACACTAAGGGGGCGATCTCATAGAAATATATAAACCGTTTGAGAGGCTTGACAACGAGAGTGATAAATGCCTAGATCGCCCTGTCAGGGGAGATGGTATAATAATATAAGATGATATAATAATGTAGTAAAATACAATAGTAACATTTAAGAGGTAATTAGACAGATACATGAACAGGCAAGGGATAGAGGATGCGGACTGTAAACAGGCAGATTGGATTAATTTCATTTATATAATGGCTGATACAGACTTGGTTGGCTCAAGAATCTGTTCCTGTGCTTTAAAATCTTTGTGTTCTATCTACATTTAACCCTATTTGAGTTGACTTTTCAATGAACCTAAATGTGTTCCAAGGTTGCTCAGTATCTCTATGCCTCTCAGTATCCTACCATTTATTGCGCATTTCATTATTTAATCTCCCCAAATGCATTAACTCACATTACTTCTTCGTATTGAATTCTGTTTGGCTCTTATGTGCTCATTCATCCAGTCTCCTGCACTCCTCATCTTTGATCCTCTCTGTCAAATATTATTAATTGTCGCTAGTACTGCAGACCTCTTAATCAAGCAGTTTTGGTTTTTCAGAGTTTGGCTGGAGCTTTGATTCCAAACAGCACTAAAGATTTCAGGATTCACTACGGTTTACCTGCTGTTTCGGGACTGAACAGCGCCCGGTGCGGCTCGGCCGCGGGGCCTTCCATTGCCCGGTGCGGCGCGGCCGCGGGACACCATTCTACTTTAGTTAAACATTTTGTTCAAGATGGCCGCGCCGTTGTGTTTGGCTGCCTGCCACTGTATGTTTCTTTTTTTTCCTAATCAGATGTGCAGCACATTGGTCAACATGGGTTGTTTTTAAATGTGCTATACAAATAAAATTGACTTGACTTGACTTGACTGTGGCCCAGCTAGTAGAGCTGCTGCCACACTGCATTAGATACTCAGATTTGATCCTGACTTCGGGTGCTGTTCGTGTGACAGCATGGGTTTCTTCCAGGTACTCTGGTTACCTCCCATATCCCAAAGACGTAAGTTTGTAGGTTAATTGGCCTCTACAAATTGCCCCCTCTGTGTATGGAGTGAATGGGAAATTGGGATGACAATAGCACTAAAGTGATCGATGGTCAGCGTGGACTAAGTGGAACAAAAGACCTGAATCCATGCTGTACCTTTCAATCGATTCATTCAATCAATCAACATCAAACACTGAAGCACATTTCATCAGGATTGAAAAGTATAGATAATTAGATTTATAAGTTTTCAGTTTTGGAGTCTAATTCTTTGTTGTGTATGTCCTCTAGGGGGTTTGATAAATCAGAGAGGCACTGAATCTACTGTGGGAATGTGCTCAGGGGATAGATTCATTTTTCTCAACCCAAAACCATTTTTATGTTTGCTTATACACTATTGTTCCTCATCAGATAGTAGCAGCTCTAATGTCAGTTGGTGTTTACTTCAATGATTAATACAATAATATTGTACCATTTTATTGTAAGAAGAGCTTTGTTACACTAAGTGACACCAGCCTTCTCAAAAAAACATGTGAGGGTTGTCCAGTATTCACTAGATTCAACCCAACTGTTGTGTACTTCAAAATAAACAGACCGCAAACATAGTTCACATGTTTGCCCTATTATAACCACCTGGTAAGGCAAATGGACACAGATCTTAAAATAATTATTCAAAAATAGTTTAGGAAAAGAGTTTAAAAAATGAGTAAAATTAGTAAAATGCCAGTGACATGAAAATAAGTGGGAGGACACACTACAATGAGGATATCTAGAAACTGCAACACTTATAGATAGGTTGAATGATTGGCTGAAAGTTTAGTAAATAGAGTTTAGTAGGCAAATGTGTGAGCACCCACTTTTATTTAAATAGAGATTATTTTGTAAATGGAGTGATTGCAAATAAGAAGAGTACAGAAGGATCAGTGTAATCTTCAGCCTGAAACACAAAAGAGTTAGCATGCAGGTACAGCAAGTAGTTAAGAAGGCAAATGAACACTGGCCTTTGTTACATGGGAGTTGAGTAGAGCAAAGACAACTGTACAGAGTGTTAGTGAAGCCACATCTTGAGAGCGTACAGTTTTGGTTCCCTTATTTAAGAAAGCTTACACTAACAATGGTGGCATTCCAGAAGACATTCACCAAACCAATGCCTGGGATGTCAGTGTTCTCATTTGCAGATGGCGAAAGAAGTTATATTTGTATTCTTTGGAATTCAGAAGAGTGAGGTGGGATGTCATTAAAACATATAAGATCCTAAGGAGGAGAAGATATTTCCACAAGTATCATTATTTCTCCATGACTTGATCATTCTTTCCACATCTAGGGCGGCACAGTGGCGCAGCAGTAATGTTGCTGCATTACAGCGCCTGCAGTGCCAGAGACCCCAGTTTGATCCTGGCTGCAGGTGTTTGGCTGTATGGAGTTTGTACGTTCTCCTTGCGACTGTGTGGGTTTTCTCCGAGAATGTAGGATAACGTTAATGTGCAGGGATTGCTGGTCAGTGCAGACTCAGTGGGCCGAAGGGCCTGTTTCTCTGAACTAAACTAAACTAAATCTCCTTTCTTCCTCTCTCTCCAGGCGTTCCCGTCCAAGCTTTTCCCATCTTCCTAGGCTTTCCTTGCTCCACGCCTTCTTAAACAAGGTGACATAGTTACAAGATAAGGGGGTAGTCATTTAAAACAATGGTGCACAGGAATCTCACCTCACAGAGGGTGGAGAATCTCCAAAATGTTTTGGAGGATAAATCACAGAAATATTTAAAGAAGAGGTAGATAATTGTTTGGGCCCAGGTGAAACTGGTACAGAAGAGGAATTGAGGTTGGGGACAGATCATTCACAATTATATTGAAAGGCAGGACCGGCGTCTGGGGCCACGTGGCTTACTATTTTCTTGCGTGTTCCTATATAACGTCATGCTTATCAAAATAGATAAGCCAATATCAATTGCAACAGAATGAAGCTCACTCTCAAGATCAGAATAATGAGTTCAGCAGAGATAGGACAGAGAGGGGAGAAAGGGAGAGTTGGGAGAAAGGAAGAAGCTGGGAAGAGGAAGAGGGGTGGTAGTTGTTAAGAACAGGGAAAGGAAGCCTGGAAGGAAGATCTGATTTGGAGGGAGTTTGAGGGTGGATTGTGGGGTGAGGTTCAGAAGGGAAAACCATAATTAGGGGAAGATGGGAAAAGCCTTGCTAGGGGGAGGCAAGGAGGGAGAAATGTGATGTGGAGGGAGAATACAAGTCATGGAGAAAAACAGAGAAAATGAGAAAGAGAATAGTGAAAATGAGTAAGGCCTGTTGCAAAGGATGTTGGAAATAAAAGAGAAATAAGGTTTTCTTTGTGCCACTGCTTACGACACAGCTATGTTCTATGGACTCTTGAAATCTAATGAGCAACAGAACATTATCTTTGTTGTGTATTATTAAGGAATTAACCTGAAACATTTCATTTCTCTTCTTTTCATATTGCTTCTGTAAATTGCGTAGTGAGTGGATGAGAAAGTGGAATAAAGTGTGAACTAGTGATCAATGGTTAGTGGGCTGAGTGGGCTGAGTGGCCTGTTTCTATGTTGTATCTTTCAGTGATTCAATTAGTGTTAGCCCACAGCCCCGGGTTAAATAGTTAACAACGTATCACTGATACTGACAAATAGCTAATAGCAACTGACCCAATGGAAGGGACCTTTAGCCACAGCATCCACCTACGACGTTAGTCTATGTCACACTACTGGGAGGATCTCATTGTTGTCATCCAACATCCCATGTAGGCACATGTATTCACACAGTCATACATATTCAACCAGAGTTCACTTGATGGCAGAAGCTCCTTTTGCCCAGAAGCAACAATGCTGAATAGAAGGCTATAATGTAACTCATCATTTGCTAAAAGTTGTCCCATTTAAATGTGCAATTTCCTCAATGTTGCTTTTTTAAACATTTTCATCAACAGTAAAATGAGAGATACAGATTATCAACTGCTTAAAGTTTAGCTCAATACGATCATGGCATTCAAACACATTTATATTATATCTATCCAGATGATCATTCTGCAGTAAAATACTTTGGTGACCCACTTACCAGATGTGGGGGGAGTGGATCGCCTGGAACTAGGGACCACATCACCTATACTGGTAGATGAATTTCCACCCGATTTACTAGGAAAGAGTACATTTAAAAATCTTTAAGTATATTTTAAAATTTTACTTTGTAACTGATGTCATTTCTTAAACAAAAGATTGAACATTTACATTTATCTATTTTCTGCCTATCTTCAGACCATTTACATAATTAAGTTGGATATTTTTGAACGCTGTTTATTACCCTTAAGTTTGCGAAACCATTATATGGTAGAAATGATGCACATCAAATCACTTTTGAATACGTTAAGAATAGGCCACACAAGGAACTGTAGATGCTGGTTAACCACAAAAAAAAGACACGGAGTGCTGGAGTAATTTAGTGGGTTGGGCAGCATCTCTGGAGAACATGAACAGGTGACCTTTCTTCACGCCCAACTGGAAACGTCTCCTATCCATGTTCACCTGTGATGCTGCCTGACCCACTGAGTTCCTCCAGCACTCTATGCCTTTAAAAAAAAAAATGAGGCACTTGGACGGAAGGTGCAAAAGAGACTTACAATTTACAAGGACAATCGTGGAACAATATGCCCTACAAGAATGATTGAATATGCTTGGAATGTTTTTCTTGATAAAACAGAAGCCTGAAAGATAGCCAAATAGAATCTTAAAGAATATTTAAGTGTTTGATAGATTTAGGCCTTCACTTGAAGGAGAGATCAGAATCGGATATTATAAATCTAACGTAGCTACTAATAAAAGACACAAAATGCTGTAGGAACTCAGCATATCAGGCAACATCTCTAGAGAACTTGGATAGGCAATGGTTTGGGTCAGCAGCCTTCTTCAGACCCAAAACGCCACCTATCCATGTTCTCCAGAGATGCTGCTTGACCTGCTGCGTTACTCCAGGACTTTGTGTCCTTTTTTGTAGACCCGCATCTGCAGTCTCTTGTGTCTACATAGCCACTAATAAATTCATTTAGGGGAAACATTTCTTTCCAGAGTAGTTAGAATATGACTCCCATTTCCCCAGGGAAGTAAAGAGCATTGATGTCGTTAGAAAGAAAATGAATGCAAGCTTGAGAGAGGACGGTGCAGAAGAGATGAGATGAGAGAAGGAACAAGGATCTCAAGTGCTGCGATATTATCAGTTCAGTTTAGTTTATTGTCACGTGTGCCGAGGTACAGTGAAAAGCTTTTGTTGTGTGCTCTCCAGTCAGCAGGAAGGCAATACATGATTACAATCGAGCCATTTACAGTAAAAAAGATACACGATAAGGGAATCACATTTAGTGCAAGGTAAAGCCAGCAAAGTCCGATCAAGGATAGTCCGAGGGTCACCAAAGAGGTAGATAGTAGTTCAGCATAGGGTGAGTGGGCCAAATGGCCTGAACCTCTGCTGCAGGGTCAATGCAACACTCTAGATCTTGAGACATTTTTCATACCACCATATTTACGGCATTTGGTATTCTGAATCTGGTAGCTGTCCCTGCTGTCACGCACCTGTATTACAGCTGCCAAGCTTATTCTAATTCCATTTCTGCATGTCTTTTCTTAATCCGTGTGCTTGATTGCATTCTGACTCTACTTTAGGCAATATTTTTTCCTCACAGTGAAATTTGCATTGAATCTCTTTATCCTGTGCTATGATTATTTTCAACTGTAAATTGAGTGTGAATATTATTTGCTGTAATTGCTCAAATACAATAAATGTGTATTTACTCAGCGAATATTCACAATGCTGGTCTTGATATGGCACATTAGCACCCCCGGAATGGAGATGGAATTTTATGGGAGCAGTGAAATGTTTAGTCAGATGTTTGGACTCTGAAAGAGAACGTCAGAAGTATAGGTTTGTTTCACCTTTAAGAGGTTATTCGTTGGAGTTGTAGAACAGACTGTAGAAGGTAAATACATTATTACAGTAAAACTAAGTTTACAGGAGATGTGCAGGAACATTTTTTTGTACACAAAGGGCAGTGGGTGCCTGGAATGCGCTGCCAGAGGTGGTGGTAGTGGAAGCAGAAATATTATTCCTATTAATACTGCCAACAAATATTTAATTTTTTTTCCCAGATGCATGTTGAAATACAATGGTATACCGAGATTAAAGACATATGGGAAATGAGGCTGTGGGTTGAAAGGGGCCTCAGTGGGTTCAAGGGGCATGGGAACAGGAGCCTCAGTTGGTTCAAAAGGCGTGTGGAAAGCAAGGATCCAGCGATTTTAAATGATGTGTTGGAAACTGGGAGATTAATGTGGTGAAACTTTGGGAATATCTATTTTGGATCCATTGAGGACAATGGCAGCAATATCTCTGCGGTAGGAATCTGGAGAGAGAAAAAAGCAGATTTGTACGCTGCTGTGCATATTGCTAAAAGCTGGAAGATGGATACAAAGAGTGCACTGGTGTGCTCAGATTTCAGCATGACAGGTGTCAGTGGACCCATCCACTGCAAGAAACTGCAAGCCTTTTTAACGTGGCATCTCAGCTGATTAAGCAAGTGCGTTGTACAACGAGGCAGAATTTCTTGGGGAAATTCAATTTCCATGAATTAGACTGAAGTTGTCACATTCTGGCTGCAAATGGCTTCCATGTTGGGAATTTATTTTTCAACAACTTACCTTGAGTGATATTTTCCCTGCTTTGTTTTTTGGTCACTCTGCAGTCTCATGTTTTCTAACTTGACTGGACTCGGGATGAATCCTATTTCACAGCCTTCTTTAACCAACCGTCCAATCCACCAGTCATTACTAAATTTCTAAACATGGAAATAAGGGAAACAATGTGTTACATTTTACCACTTTACTTTGCATTGAATGCTGTATCAATTAACAAACTTACTTCTTTGACATGCAGAAAATCCTTTGTTTCGAAAGAGATGGCCATGCCCGGGACAGGGACATCATTATCCAGGGCTGCACTGTAGCCAACATTTGTCCGTACAGCAAATGCAACCAGTTTAGTCTGCCAGGAGAAATAAAACATTGAACTAATTCATTATTCCTGGTTTATACTGAACAACTTTACATGGAAATCTTTAAGGATGCTTTTAAACCGGAGAATTATTCTGTGTTAAACACTTATATTAAATAGACCATGTGTGCAAAAATTCAGCATTATGCACAGAGCAATTCAATTAGCACCGTGATTGTCACATCACTGCGGCACCAAACAAACATTGCTTTAAAGCTCAGTCTGAAGAAGGGTCTCGACCCGAAACGTCACCCATTCTTTTTCTTCAGATTTGCTACCTGACTCACTGACTTACTCCAACTTTTTGTGTCTACCTTCGGCTTTAAACCCTTGTTTGAATTAAACAATACTGGACACACGCATTAAACATAAAAATGTTGAGATCTGAAACATTACTCCTATATTATTCAGTTTTATATAAAAACCTCAGTAATTTTTAATCTACTGTTACAAATATAAGTACAATTTAAAATGTAGAAACAATGGACTGCAGATGCAGGTTAATATACAAAAGGACACAAAGTGCTGGAATAACTCAGCAGATCAGGCAGCATCTCTAGAGAACATGGATAGGTGACGTTTCCTCAGACTGAAAAAGGGTTGTGACTCAAAATCTCACGTATCCATGTTCTCCAGAGATGACCTGCTGATGCCTGACCTGCTGAGTTACTCCAGCACTTTGTGCCCTTTCAAGTACAGTTTAGGTTTTAGGGGGATATTTCCACATTTTCTGCTCTCTGGCATCATGCTCTCAGCTTCATTTTGAAAGGTGAAATTTGATTGTTCAGTAAAACACATCAACGACTTAATTAACCAGTGAGATACAGCTGCCTCAAGGTCCTACCACTGGATCCGAGATAGATATTTGTACAGCAATTCTACTGCACAGGAAAATAAGCCCTGTATACGAGTTCAAAATTCAAGTCAAGTCAAGAGCGTTTTATTGTCCCAGATAGAATAGAAATTCTTACTTGCTGCAGCACAACAGAATATGTACACATAGTACACTGTAAACAATATAATAAACGAGAGGAAAAAAATGTTCAATGTGTATATATACACACTCACAAGTACATATATATATACATATACACATATATATATATATATATATATATATATATATATATATATACACATACACACATACGTACGCACAAAAAACAAACAAATAAACAAATTCTGAAGAAGGGTCTCGACCCGAAACGTCACCCATTCCTTCTCTCCCGACATGCTGCCTGACCTGCTGAGTTACTCCAGCATTTTGTAAATAAATCGATTTGTACCAGCAGCGTGCAGCGTAGGTTCACTAGGTTAATTCCCGGAATGGCGGGACTGTCGTATGTTGAAAGGCTGGAGCAATTAGGCTTGTATACACTGGAATTTAGAAGGATGAGGGGGGATCTTATTGAAACATATAAGATAATTAGGGGATTGGACACATTAGAGGCAGGAAACATGTTCCCAATGTTGGGGGAGTCCAGAACAAGGGGCCACAGTTTAAGAATAAGGGGTAGGCCATTTAGAACGGAGATGAGGAAGAACTTTTTCAGTCAGAGAGTGGTGAAGATGTGGAATTCTCTGCCTCAGAAGGCAGTGGAGGCCAGTTCGTTGGATGCTTTCAAGAGAGAGCTGGATAGAGCTCTTAAGGATAGCGGAGTGAGGGGGTATGGGGAGAAGGCAGGAACGGGGTACTGATTGAGAGTGATCAGCCATGATCGCATTGAATGGCAGTGCTGGCTCGAAGGGCTGACTGGCCTACTCCTGCACCTATTGTCTATTGTCTATTATCTGCAGTTATTTTCTTATAAATAAACAAATAACTTGATTAGAACCATACAAATCTTTGCAATCTAGTTAAAGGAATATTCCGCAAGAAACAATCATTGATCTCCTGTGCCCAACCTAGGCCCTAATGATATCCATCTGGAGCCAAGCATTAAATATTGTCGCAGGTTGAGGCTATTGTTAGTCATTGGGTTTAAATCAATAATCTACTTTGACAGGAAACCTGTTGAAAAATCAAGGCATATTTGGCCACTCGTGTTCCAGGCCACTAATTCGTAAGTGTGTCCTTACCTAGAGTGACTCACTGGGCAGAAGCTGACTGCCACATTAGGAATCCGATGGTGATTTGTGGTTGTGCTAAAAATGGGCATCAGCTGTACAGAAGTTCAGGTCATTACAGCTACACGAGTAACAACTGGCAGTTCTACGTGAGAATGCTGGCTTTTAAATGGAAGATCCGAACCATTAAATGAAATGTTTAAATGGATTTGCTATTTTCTTTTATTTATTGTTTCTTGCACATTGACAAACTTGCAGATGGAAAACTGTTGCCCACTCGTATATTTAACATTATCACTGTGTCACAGAATAAAGCACTAAAGATGCAATAATGAACTTAAATGAGAAAACAAATAGGCCACAGAGTCCTGAATGTATTTGCATCTCATTCAGGAAATAATAAAAAAAATATTAATAAAAATTTAAAAAGAGCAAAATGTATTATAAAACATGAGCTACTGGAATATTTCCTGCTGCATGGGAGGTCAATAGATTTAGCAAAGTTATTTTTAAGAATCATGAAAGGCTTTGAAAGACTAAATAAGGAATTCTGTCTGTATGAGTCAATACAAAGATCTGCATATTTAAAATTCCTGCCAACAAACATTGGAGAGGATGAAAATTTATTGATGCAGTTTTTTGCATTTGCTTTAGTATTTGTCATAGCGAGTAGCCTACATAGAAAATAAATCATCACATCTTAAGGATGGGTTTAATATCAGAAAATAAGTAAAGGCATGGGAGGTGACAAAAATGAAATTAGTCCACCAAGTCAAAGCATAGAAACAAGGCCTTTACCACACTGTGTCCAGGGGAACCATCAAGTATTCATCCGTACTAATCTCATTTACCAGCAATTGGTCCATATCCTCCTATGGACTGGCAATTCAAGTGTTCATCTAGAAATCCTTGGGTGAAAAAATGTTTCCTTAAATCCCTTCCCAAGTAGTTAACCCTAACCTCAAACCCATATTGGACACCTCTGCTATGGGGGAATGTTTATAACTGTCTATGCTTTCTGTGTCCCTCATTATTTCATAAGACATAGGAGCAGAACTAGGCCATTTGGCCCGTCGAGTCTACTCCGCCATTTGATCGGCTGACACAGGACGCCCTCAGCCTTCTCTGCTCCAGGAGGAACCCAGACCAAGCAGTAAAATGGAGACAGGAGTTGGCAGACACTGGAATCTTGAGCATAAAACAAAGTAATATAAAAACTCAAGTCTGAAGAAGGGTCCTGACCCAAAATATCATCCGTCCATTTCCCTCCATAGATGCTGCCTGACCACCGAGTTCCTCCAGCACTTTGTTTTTTTGCTCCAGCCTATGCAGTATCTTCTCATATCGGAGACACTCCATCCCAGGCAACATCCTGGTGAATCACCACTCTGCTCTTTCCAGATCAATCATGTCCTTTCAAATCCATGCAAAGAGTCATGACACATACAGTGGTCCAAAATGAAGTACATTTCTGTGCTGAGAGACTGGAGTACCAGCTTAGTGTTCAAATTGCCTCAGGCAGCCTAATTAGGGAGGAAACCTGTTCACGCTAATGTAGAATTCCATATCTGAATTCCATACCACAGAGAAGCTGAATCTAGTAAATGCACTGAGTTTGCCAAGAAAATGCTATTCTTAGATCAGAACTCCTGTAAATAGAGCATAAAAATAGTGAATTGGCAAATCTTCATGGCATGGGCTATCTAATTATTCAACTGAACAAGAAACAGCTGAAAATAGTAAATAAAACTTGTTTACCCAAGGCTGAACAGTGCTGCCATCTCCATGCTATTTATTATAACAAATGGGAAACTTGTTGCACTGGATCGGGAATTACACTAAACTGGACTAAATAGGAATTAAGATGTGATACAAGGAACCGCAGAGTGTTGGAGTAACTCTAGGTCAGACAGCATCTCTGGTGAGCATGGATAAGTGATGTTTCAGGTCGGGATTCAATCTCACCACTGCCTCCAGCATTGCCTCAGTTCATCTATTGAGGCCAATCTGCTTAGTTTCAATGCAGAACCAAGGAACTGCAGATGGTGGAAACAAGAAACTGCAGATGCTGGTTAATGCACAAAAGGACACAAAGTGGTAGATTAACTCAGCGCGTCGGGCAGCATCTGTGGAGAACATAGATAGGTGACGGTTTAGGTCGAGACCCTACTTCAGACTGTGTGAAGAAAAGCCTCAACCTAAAATGTCACCCATCCATATTCTCCACAGATGCTGCCTGATCCAGCACTTTGTATTCTTCTGCTATGTTTCGCACCGAGTTCTGCTCATCACAATTTCTTGCCTCAAAGACCGGCATCATTACTCTATCATTCACCTCCAAATTAAAATGTCCATCCTCAATTTTAAATCTATCTGTAGTGTTGTCCTCCATGCTCTATCTCTCTCCCATGGAACGTCTAAAACTTAAACACTAACATAGATACAAGTGCACTGTTTAAAACCAGCGAAGATTTAGGATTACAACACAGCAGTAAATCTAAATCTATAACCATGTTCAGTTCTGTTTCTACTTATGAATTTCATTGTTCCATCGTCAGTACACATGAGAATTAAACCATCTTGACTAACTCTTAATTCTGTACATGTATCTCCAATGCCTTTACGCATTATAAAATACAGTTGCAAACTCCAGGTCACAGCAAACCAAAAAACCGGAAAATTTTATACAGTGCTGAGGCTGAGCCCTGAAAGATTTCACAGCCTGTATCAATTTCCAATCATTTTTACAATGCAGGTTTTACACTACAGTTGTGTGGCACGCAGGTATGGTCCTTCATTTTCTGATTGCTGTTGCAATGCTGAGGTAAGGTCATCCCTATGGCAACTATTACTTTCCTCCCAGGGCTGACAAAGAGTTGTTAATGGAAACCTGAGAAGAGGTTGGCTGTCAGCCTTCTCAGCCGCAGGGTGTTTGCAGCCTCTGTGTGGAAACATTGCAAGTTATGGAAGGTTAACAAAATAATTATTTTTGTCTAATTGCAGTATTCATTTCGATAAACAACTGTTTCTATAAAATTGAAAGATCAAGGAAACCAAATGATAAAATATTGCGTATGAAACACATCAAATTCCCCATCATATCAGTAGATCCTTGGTTATTGGAATAGATGGAACGTAGTTATTCTTTAGATCAGATATGTTGCCAATTTTCTTTCGTCAAGCAGTGTTGCTCTGCCTCATAAACGTTTGGCAGGAAATTGGAACTGCTTGCATCCTTCTGGTGCTCCTGTGTTCTTGGATCTTCAAAATAGGAAGCCTCAGTTCACAGATACATGTGTGAGTAAGTTGTGCCAGATGTACTGTAGCTTTGGCCAAGTCACTGACTGCCTCTTGAAACTAAACACAAGGTGCCGGAGTACATCAGCGGGTTAGGCAGCGTCTGTGGAGGGAATGGACAGGTGACGTTCTGAGTCGGGACCCTTTTCTCGGTCTCAATTGTCACCTATCCATTCCTTCCACAGTTGCTGCCTGACCCACTGAGCTCCTCCAGCACTTTGTGTTTTGCTGAGTATTCCAGCATCTGTGGTTCTTTGTGCCTCTGCCTCCTGAAACTCTGCAAAATAAGCTAATGAGCAGACAGTGTTGACTTGATCCCAAGCTGACAGTTTGGAGTTCAAGGCTCCAACCTACATCCTTTCTTAATCTTACACATGTGTCCAGCATTGGGAAGTGCCAAATCACACCAATACTTTCAACAGTTATCAACCAATTATAGGTGTTAGTCCCATCTTATTCAATGGTCACTGGATGGAAAGACGTTTCCTATACATGAACATTAGGGAAATGTTTCCATTCTTTAGTTCAAACTCAATTACCCGAGCATCAATGCAGGCATTCTTTCGATGCCCACCAGTCTGTATCTTGTTTCACACTTGATCGCAAGATGCATACTTCTAATTTATTTCATGATTCAATGTTTCAAAAACTACTTGGGTAAAGTAACAACTGCCCCCAATCATTCCTGGTGACAACATTCTGCAATTCCCATCCTCATAAGAGCAAGAAATAGAAGGGATATATATGCTGCATAGTCATTTGAAATATCGTGATTCAACCTGCTCACTTTCACGTACAGTCATCAAATCTGCTGGTTGTATGTATATTATAACTTGAAATTATTTTATTTCATTAAACTTGTGTTAATAAAATGTCACATTGACAAATGTTGCAATTAATATTCTATAGGTACCATTTTATTTAGCTTCACCTTCCCCCACTGTTGCGAACTTAATAATGGATTACAATGCAGGTTTGCCCAACTAATTAGATTGTTCATAATCCAAAATAAAAAAACAATTTCTACACATACAAAGTGGATGATCTTGTCATTATACTCATTTTCATTTGGTTACCAAAATTGGTGAGTCATATTTTGAAATTGTTTTTTAACAAATCATGTGGTTTCACATTCATAAGTTTTCAAAGATGCAATGTTAATCTTGATTTATATTTGAAGATGCATGTGTAATCCAGCCTCATTTCACATTTGTATGATTCAGAACTTGATAATAACATTTTGGATGACCTTTTAATGTTTTTAATATTTTTTGATGCATTTGATTTAAAAGTACTGATTGAAAATAAACTTTACTTTAGACTTTAGAGCAGCGTTTCTCAACCGGGGTTCCCGCGAGAGGTCCATAGGGGTTCCGAGAGAAATAGTGATAAATAGGCTAATCATATGTAAATGCATTTTTGAGTCATTTTTGTGTTTAATTTCATATTCGTCCGGCATATTCTTGGAAAATTCTTGGGTATTATAATAGTCTTCAACCTGTTATCTATTTGCCCTTGCCGTCAACCGCGTTCGACGTCACAATGGGACCCGTCCAAGTGACGGGAGTAGCGGCCAATGAGGGGGGGGGGGGGGCTGTTGAGCCGTCCAGCTGCCGCTGCTGCTGAGCCGTCCAGCTGAACTTTAATAAATGCGCTCCCCCCTCCCACCGGGAGGACCGGCGCCCGTCCCTGCATGCCTCGTGCCTGATCTTCCTCCCATGGTGCAGGGCGGCGGCAGAGGGTCAAACAAAATGGTCATGGCCGCCGAGCTGCCGCTCCAGGAGACGTGTCCACCCAACGGGTCCACGGCTCGCTCTGGCCGATGCGATGTCCGCTCGGGGCCAAGGTGGAGTGGCTCCCCCTCCCCTTTCCTGTCCCCGCTCGCCCGCCCACGGCCCCGGGGACACACCCTGGCAGCCAATGGCTCCACGAATCGTCAGTTGGGGGAGGGTTGCCGGGCCTACAGGAGAGGTTTGCATCCAATGGGGGTTGCCGCGCCCGCACGAGAGGTTTGCACGGAGGGTTCAGTTTCAATTGTTTAAGTGTTATTTATCAAGATAATAAAGATATATAATAATTTTTATGTAGGGGTTCCCTGAGACATGAAAGTAATTTCAAGGGTTCCGCAAAGGGTAAAAAGGTTGAGAAACGCTGCTTTAGAGGTACAGAACAGAAACAGGCTCTTCAGCCCACTGAGTATGCACCGACCAGTGATCTCTCCGTACTCTAACACTACACACTGGGGATAATTTACAATCTTTACCACAGCCAATTAACCTACAAACCTATAAGTCCTTGACGTGTGGGCGGAAACCGGAGCACCTGGAGAAAACCCACACAGTTGCAGCGGAACGAAAAAACTCCGTACAGAAAGCACCTATTGTCAGGATCGAACCTGGGTCTCTGGCGCTGTAAGGCAGCAACTCTACTGCTGTGCCACTGTGCCGCCCTTTCACAAAAAATCTAACGCCTAACTTCATGAAAACTGTTCAATGACTTTAGACTTAACTTAATTTGAGATTTCCACCGTCCTGCACATGTACCTCTACAGTGTTAAGTGAGTCACCTTCTACAAAGGTTGGTAAAAGAACTGACATCCTGAGGATTGTAAAAAGATACCAGACATATCAGGAATGAGAGCGCTGTACACCATTATCCTTTACTGTAGTCAACTGTTTACCTGACACAATAATCAGCTATCTACATCAGAGAGATAAGACTTTTTAAAAGTAATTTAGAAGAAGTATTTGTCAGTAGGGAAGTTGCAATTCAAAGGTTATGAGTGTTTTCTTTTGTAATTTTTTTGCTCTATGTAATCTCCACAACAAAATTCCCATGAAGAGGTCATGTTACAGTTGTACAGGACATTGGTGATGCCACATTTAGAGTATTGTGTTCTGTTTTGTTCACCATGTTATAGGAAATATGTTGTCAAGCTGAAAAGGGTGTAGAAAAAAATTACGAGCATGTTGCCTGGACTCGAAGCCCTGAGTTATAGGGAGAGGTTGAACAGGCGAGGACTTTATTCCTTGGAGCGCGGAAGGATGAGGGGTGATCTTATAGAGGTGTATAAAATCATGAGAGTAATAGATCGGCTAAATGCACAGTCTTTTGCCCAGAGTAGGGGAATCAAGAACCAGGGGATATAGGTTTAAGGTGAGGGGAAGGATTTAATAGGAACCTGAGGGATGACTTCTTTTACACAAAGGGCGGTGGATATATGGCACAAGCTGCCGGAGGAGGTAGTTGAGGCAGGTATTATCATAGCATTTAAGAGATATTTGAACAGGTGGAGGGGCAGGATAGGTTTAGAGGGTAATAGCTAAGCACAGGCAGGTGGGACATTTTGGCCAGTGTGAGCAAGGTGGACCAATGGGCCTGTTTCAATGCCGTATGACTCTAACACTGTGGAACTCAGGAGAGTTAGTGGGGACGTGTAGAGTATGGACCACATCACAAAACAGGAGATGCAGGATGCCTTAAAATGTATGAAGGTAGATAAAGCTCAAGGTATAGATAAAGCTCAAGGTCTGATCAGGTATATCCAAAAACACTGGAATGCTAACCTGGCTAGGATATATGCATCAAAATAAGCCATAGTTGATATGCTGGAGGATTGGAGGATAACAAATATTGTGCCTCTATATAAGAAGGACTACATAAGTTAGATACTGGAGATAATTCTGAAGAATAAAATATACATGTATTTGAAAAGATAGGGACTAATTAGGAAAACAGCAGTGTTTTTCTTTATTGAAAGATATGGTATGGAAACATGTTCTTCGGCACACAGAGTCCTTGGTGACCCTCAATAACCCGTTCATGCTAGTTCTATTGTCCCACTCTCTACAAACACGGAGCAATTTACAGAGGCCAACCTTTCTACGGAAACCCACATGGGTGCAGGAAGAACATGCAAACTCCATGCAGACAGCACCAAAGGTCAGGATTGAACCCATACCTCTGGCGCCGTGGCAGCAGCTCTCAGCTGTGCCACACTAATGCTTTGTGCAAGAAAGATCATGCCTTATCAATTTGACTTAGTTTCTTGAAGAACCAACCAAGACTTCAGCAGGGCCTTCAATAAGATTCCGTATGGTAGGCTGCTTTAAAAAGTTAGATCACATGGGGTCTAGGGAGAGCTAGCCAACTGGATACATTATTTGCTGATGGTAAAAAGCAGAAGGTGATGGTGGAAGTTTGATTTTTGGAGTGGAGGCCTGTGACTAATGGTGTGTCTCAGGGATCGGTGTGGGCCCATTGTTGTTTATAATCTACATCAACAATTTGGATGAGAATGAACATGGCATGGTTAGTAGGTTTGCAAGCAAAACTAAAATAAGTGGTATCGTAGACATCAAGAATTTATCAAGAATTAAACTAGGATCCTGATTAACTGGGTAAGTGGGCTGAAAAATAGCAAATGGAGTTTAATGCAAATCAGTGCAAGGTGTTGCATATTGGGAAGTCAAACCAGGCCAGCACCTTCACAGTGAAAGGTCGGGCCCTGCAGAGTATTGTAGCGTAGAAGGACATAAGAATAAAAGCACATAGTTCCCTGAAAGTGCTGGTATAGGTGGACAGGATGGTGATGAAGGCTTTTGGCATCAGTAAGGCTATAGAAACATAGAAAATACTAGGCCTTTCGGCCCTTCGAGCAGGAGTAGGCATTTTGGCCCTTCAAGCCAGCACTGCCATTCAATGTGATCATAGCTGATCATTCAAAATCAGTACCCTGTCCCTGCTTTCTCCCCATATCCCTTGATTCCATTAGCCCTAAGAGCTATATCTAACTCCCTCTTGAATACATCCAGTGATCTCTCCACTGCCTTCTGTGGCAGAGAATTCCATAGATTCACAACTCTCTGGGTAAAAAAGGTTTTCCTAATCTCAGTCCTAAATGGCCTACCCCTTATTCTTAAACTGTGGCTCCTGGTTCTGGAATTCCCCAACATCAGGAACATTTTTCCTGCGTCTAGCCTGTCCATTCCCTTCAGAATTTTATATGTTTCTATAAGATCCCCTCTCATCCTTCTAAATTCCAGTGAATACAAGCCCAGTCAATCCATTCTTTCATCATATGTCAGTCCCGCCATCCTGGGAATTAACCTGGTGAACCTACGCGGCACTCCCTCAATAACAATAATGTCCTTCCTCAAATTAGGAAACCAAAACTGCACACAATACTCCAGGTGCGGTCTCACCAGGGCTCTGTACAACTGCAGTAGAACCTTTTTGCTCCGATAATCAAATCCTCGCGCTATGAAGGCCAACATGCCATTTGCTTTCTTCACTGCCTGCTGGACCTGCAAGCTTACATTCAGAGTAGAGATGTTGGGATGTTATGTTGGTGACTCCACACTTCTTGTATTGCATTCAGTTTTCTTCATACTGCTGCAGCTTAAAAGAGTGCAGAAAAGATTTACAAGATTGTTGCCAGGACTTGAAGGACTGAGTTATAAGGAGAGGTAGGTAGGCTGAGACTCCATTTCTTGGAGCAAAGGAAACTGAGGGGTGATATGCAGAAAATCACTCTCCACTCATACAGAACTCAACAGTGTCATTCCTTTTGCGGTCGAAATTTTCCAACATTTTTTATTTTTAGTTTAGAATTACAGCATCTACAGTTTAAAAAAAAAAAGATTTTCAATTCAATATCTTATTCCGACATAGTTTCCACGTTGCACTCTTTTCAACTTGCAGCAAAGTAGAGATTTGTTTAGCTTCAAAGTGATGAGAGAATATCTGCAAATTGGCAAACAATTCAATTCCATTACAAGTTCCAAATGTAAGGAATTAATGTTATGTGTTTGTCAGCAGCTATAATTAAGTCATGGTTAAATTCTGAACCAAAGGTCATCATCGAATGCTAAATACAATTTCTGCAATAACTTGTGGTCACTCTGCTAAACACACAATGAGGTTACAATGTGTTCTACATTTGGGTCACCGTACCATCACACTTATCTGGTAGTTGTGCAGCTGTTGTCAGGCATCAAGATTTTTTTGCCAGGATTCAAAAGATAAAATTTACAGAACAGCTTTGCGTTAACCCGTCTAACTCTGCAACTATTAGTTTAGTTTGGTTTAGAGATACAGGGCGGAAACAGGCCCTTCGGCCCACCGACCCCGTGCCGACCAGTGATCCCCACACACTGCATTATCCTACACGCACTAGGACCAATTTACAATTTACCAGGCCAATTAACCTACAAATTTGTACATCCTTGGAGTGTGGGAGGAAACCGGAGCTCCCGGAGAAAACCCACACAGGTCACGGGGAGAACATACAAACTCCATACAGACAGCAGCACCCGTAGTCAGGATCAGACCCAGGTCTCTGGCGCTGTAAGGTAGCAACTCTACCGCTGTGCCACCGTGCCACCACAATTTCTTAAGAGGATCTTCAAACAGAATACCCAGCTATATTAGAGAGGGTGCTGTCAATGTGTACATGAGGGAGAAAATTGCTTTTGGAGATAGACCAAAGAAACACTGAACCGGGAGAACTTACACCTTCTAGTTTTGTTACAGAAGATTGATTTACAAACAGAGAACCTTAAATAGAATTAGAATTATAGCTAAATTGAACCAGAAATAGTGCTGAAATAGTTAACTCCACTGACACAAAAATACTAGTACATCAGCACTACCTGCAAGCACCTGGCCATAAATGAGCAGGCACTGCTTGAGCCATGGACCCTGTCAATTTTTCACCATTATCATTGCTTTGGATGCAAAACCTTACGCCGTTCCTATATTGAGAGTGCAATGATTAATATCTTTTGATTTTATGTAAATTATGCTGGTTTGAAAATCATACTAATTCATGACCCTTTAGAATGCAGTATGACAGATTTCCTCAAAGAGATGTTATAGGTTGCATCTCAGCAGCCCAGAATCCAAAACTAAAAGGTATGAATTCTCCAGGTTCAGTCTATCTCCAAAAACAATAACAAGTTTCAACATTAATTCACTTCCGAAGGCTTTCTTTAAAATTTATTTTTCTTTATCAACTTCTTAAGTTTCAAGATAGCTATGAATAATGTTACGTCTGGACCTTGAGGGAAAGGTGCGAAATTGGGGGAGGGCAGATTATATTATTAGACGGGAGAGTAAATGTGGAGCAGCTGTTATCGGGTAAATCCACATCAGACATGTGGGAGTCATTTAAGGACTAGGTGATCAAAGTTCAGGCCTAGCATGTTCCAATAAGAAGCCTTCGACAAGGTCCCACATAGGAGATTAGTGGGCAAAATTAGAGCACATGGTATTGGGGGTAGGGTACTGACATGGATAGAAAATTGGTTGGCAAACAGAAAGCAAAGAGTGGGGATAAATGGGTCCCTTTCAGAATGGCAGGCAGTGACTAGTGGGGTTCCGCAAGGCTCGGTGCTGGGACCGCAGCTATTTACAATATACATTAATGACTTGGATGAAGGGATTAAAAGTAACATTTGCAAATTTTCAGATGACACAAAGCTGGGTGGCAGTGTGAACTGTGAGGAAGATGCTATGACATTGCAGGGTGACTTGGACAGGTTGTTTGAGTGGGCAGATGCATGGCAGATGCAGTTTAATGTGGATAAGTGTGAGGTTATCCACTTTGGTGGTAAGAATAGGAAGGCAGATTATTATCTGAATGGTATCAAATTAGGAAAAGGGGACGCACAACAAAATCTGGGTGTCCAAGTGCATCAGTCACCGAAAGGAAGCATGCAGGTACAGCAGGCAGTGAAGAAAGTCAATGGAATGTTGGCCTTCATAACAAGAGGAGTTGAGTATAGGAGCAAAGAGGTCCTTCTGCAGTTGTACAGGGCCCTAGTGAGACCGCACCTGGAGTACTGTGTGCAGTTTTGGTCTCCAAAGTTGAGGAAGGATATTCTTGCTATTGAGGGCGTGCAGCATAGGTTCACTAGGTTAATTGCCGGAATGGCGGGACTGTCGTATGTTGAAAGACTGGAGCGACTAGGCTTGTATACACTGGAATTTAGAAGGATGAAAGGGGATCTTATTGAAACATATAAGATTATTAAGGGGTTGGACACGTTAAAGGCAGGAAACATGTTCCCAATGTTGGGGGAGTCCAGAACCAGGGGCCATAGTTTAAGAATAAGGGGTAGGCCATTTAGAACGGAGATGAGGAAAAACGTTTTCACTCAGAGAGTTGTAAATCTGTGGAATTCTCTCCCTCAGAAGGCAGTGGAGACCAATTCTCTGAATGCTTTCAAGAGAGAGCTAGATGGAGCTCTAAAGGATAGCGGAGTCAGGGGGCATGGGGAGAAGGCAGGAACGGGGTACTGATTGAGAATGATCAGCCATGATCACAATGAATGGTGGTGCTGGCTCGAAGGGCCGAATGGCCTACTCCTGCACCTATTGTTTAGTGTCTATTGATGGTAAGTTAAGCAGAATGACCAGAGAGGATTCAAATTTAGTCAAAACATAAAAGTAAGCATATATAGGTTTTAGGGTGAAGAAATTGCTGGAGCCCTGGTTGAAATTTAAGAGTCGTCCTTAAATACAGAAGAGGTGCCGGAAGACAGGAGGGTGGTAATTGTTGTACCTCTTTTCAAGAAGGGCTGCAGGGAAAATGCTGGGAAGTAAAGGCCGGTGAGCTGAACATCTGAAGTTGGTAAGTTACTGGAGAGTATTCTGAGGGACAGGTTATAGAAGCATTTGGATGGGCAAGGGCTGATTAGGGATATTCAGCATGGTTTTGTACGTGGGAGGTCGTGTCTCCCAAATCTGATTGATTTTTTTGAAGACGTGACCAAAAAGTCTGATGAGGGCAGAGCTGTAGATGTTGTGTACATGAACCTCAGTAAGGCAATCGACAAGGTTCCGCATGGTAGGCTGCTCTGGAAGGTTAGGTCGCATGGGATCCAAGGATAGATAGCTGAATGGATAGCAAATTGGCTCCATGGAAGTGTGATGGTGGAAGGTTGCTTCTCAGACTGGATGCCTGTGACTAGTGGTGTGCCTCAGGGTTTGGTGCTGGGCCCGTTACTGTTTGTCATCTACATCAATGATTTGGATGAGAAAATACAGGACAAGATTAGCAAGTTTGCTGATGATACAAAAGTTAGTGGTTTTGCAGATAGTGAAGATGTTTGTGAACAATTGCAGCAGGATCTGAATCGATTGGCCAGGTGAGTGAAGGACTGGTTGATGGTATTTAACACAGAGAAGTGTGAGGTGTTGCATTTTGGGACGTTGAACAAGAGCAGGACCTACACAGTGAAAACCAGCATCTGCAGTTCTTTCTCACACGCATGCCTATCTTATCTAATCCCTTTTGCCTGTATTTTGCCCATATTCCTCTAAGCCTTTCCTGTCCTGTCATCTTTCAGTGAACAAACAACAGACTGACAAATACTATTAACATGTCTGTAACTGTAGAAACAAGGAACAGCAGATGCTGGTTTTACCAAGGAAAAGCACAAAATGCTGGAGTAACTCAGCGGGTCTGTCAGATTCCCTGGTGAACATGGATAGTTAACATTACAGGTTGGGACCCTTGTTCAGTTGAGTTACTCCAGCATTTTGTGTCTTTCATCTGCAACATTACTTGGTGCACTAATATTTCTTCTAGTTTAGTTTAGTTTTTCGTCACGTCTACTGAGGTACAGTGAAAAGCTTCTTGTTGGGTGCTAACCAGTCAGCAGAAAGACTATATATGATTACAATCGACCCATCCACAGTCTACAGGTACATGGTAAAGGCAATAACATTCACTGCAAGATAAAGTCCAGTAAAGTCCAATTAAATATAGCCCGAAGGTCATCACTGAGGTACATGGTAGCTCAGGACCACTCTTTAGTTTTTGGTAGGATGGTTCTGTTGCTTGGTAACAGCTGGGAAGAAACTGTGTCTGAATCTGGAGGTATGTGTTTTTGCACTTTTATACATCTTGCCTGATGCGAGAGGGAAGAAGAGGGAGTGTCTGGGGGGAAGCGTTGTCCTTGATTATGCTGGTGGCCTTGCTGAGGCAGCGTGAAGTGTAGATGGAGTCAATGGAAGGGAGGTTGGTTTGTGTGATGATCTGGGATACATCCACAATTCACTGCAATTTCTTGCATCGTGGAATAGAGCTGTTCCCAAACGATACTCTGATGCATCCCGATAAAAATCTTTCCATCTGTAGAAATTAGTAAGAGTTGTTGGGGACATATTGAACTTCCTAGGCTTTCTAAAGAAATAGAGGCATTGGTGTGCTTTCTTGGCCATTGGAAGATCTTGTCTGACAAATCTGCTGGAGTTCTTTGAGGAAGTTAATAGCAGGACAGACCGAGGGGAGGCTGTTGATGTTGTTTACCTAGATTTTCAGAAGGCTTTCGATAAGGTGCCGCACGTCAGGCTGCTAGGGAAGATGACAGCCCATGGTATTAAAGGGAAGATACTAGCATGGATAGTCCCAAAAAGTTAATTTGCAAGTCGAATTGTAGTACGGAAGGCAAATTCAATGCTAGCATTTCTATCAAGAGGACTGGAACACAAAAACAGAGATGTAATGCTGAGGCTCTATAAGGCACTGGTCAGGCCGCATTTGGAGTACTGTAAGCAAATCTGGACCTCATATTTGAGGAAGGATGTGTCGGCTCTGGAGATGGTCCATGGAGGTTTACAAGAATTACTCCAGGAATGATTGGGTTAGCATATGATGAGCGTTTGACTGCAGTGGGCATCTACTCGCTGGAGTTTAGAAGGTTGAGTGGGGACCTCATTGAAACTTAGAAAACAATGAAAGGCATAGATAGAGTGGATGTGGAAAGGATGTTTCCACTGGTGGGAGTCTAGGTCCAGAGGTCATAGCGTCAGAATTAAAGGGTGCTCATTTAGAAAGGAGGTGAGGAGGAACCTCTTTAGTCACAGGTAGTTAATCTGTGGAACTCATTGCCACAGAGGGCTTTGGAGGCCAAGTCAGTGGATATTTGTAAGGCAGAGATAGACAAATTCTTGATTTGAATGGGTATCAAGGGTTATGGGGAGAAGGCAGGAAAATGGCCTAATTCTACTCCAATGACTTGTGAACGTGTGAAACGGCTGGTCCAGGACAAGTTGCTGGTGATATTTATTCCTAGGAACGTGAAGCTTTCAACCATCTCTACTTTGGCACCATCAGTGTATACTGGGCAAATGATAGCCGCAGTAAGGGGAATCATGCATTGCAGGTCCCAGGCTAAGTTCCCCATTTATGCTTTGCACATTTATAATTTGTGTCAATAAATTCATTTTTTAGACAGAAGTGTCATCATGGGATCAAAGTCATCTCAGCTCCTGAATCAGTGGGAAATGTCAGAATGAGAAGTCGTTAAAGTAGACTAGACCAAGTGGACCCATTGTGCCCAAACCTCTCCTGCATTGGTGCAGCACCCTCTCCTCCTCCCTCCCCCCTTCTCCCCCCCTCCCTTCACCCCTTCCCCCCTCCCCTACCCCTCCCTCCCCCTCCACACCTTCCCCTTCCCCTCCCCCCACTCCATCCCCCTCAACCCCCTTATCCTCCCTCCTCCCCCTCCCTCCCTCCCTCCCTCCCTCCCCACTCCCTCCCTAGGAGATAGATTTAAACTTTAAAATGTGAATAACTTAAAAAATATAACACCGATTTCAATGAAACTTCTTCCATTAGCACCAAAGGGACGACGGTACCGTTTTGACTGTAGTTCAGGAACAAACAAACAAACAAACGAGAGTTTTAGTATATAGATTATATTAAATCATTTATGGCACAAATTTCCAGGAAAATGCAACCCAAGCATTACACTGCACAGAAAATTGTAGGATATTTGCAAATGCACTGCCTTAGTCAGTTTAAATTATTCAATAGGTGCTATTAATATGCATACTGTAGATTAAAAGGGTGTTTCAAAACATGTGAGTGCCCATAATTCATACGTTACTGTAAAGACACCCTCTGAGAAAACCAGTGACATGAGTCAGGGGCCACCAGTAGCTGTGTGCTCTCGGCACTGCACAGTCTCTGCAGGTTCTTGGCTGCAAAGACTGGCAGCTGTGCTTCCCACTCCTATCAGAAACCATATTCTGAGGCGCACGCAAGTGTCAATTTACATTCAGCTCAGGAGATAGTTGATACAGAAATAACTCCACTGACGCACACAACATTTCTCTTCCACACATGCACTGCTTCTTTCGGCATCTTGTGCCATCTGTTGCCCAGTCAACACGCCCTGCCCTCTATTTATTATGCATTTGATCACTTCCAATTAGATATGGGTATCCTCCAGTTGGTATAGCAAGTAGCTTCTGTCAATTTTATAGTTGGTGAATGTGTATCCTTAGTTTAGTTTAGTTTAGAAATACACTATGGAAACAGGCACTGTGGCCCACCTAGTCCAGGCCCACCATCGATCACCTGTTCACACACTGGTTCCACATACTCCCTACACACCAGGGGCAATTTACAGAAGCCAATTAACCTACAAACCCGCATATCTTTGGGACGTGGGAGGACATATGATGAAAGAGTGGGTCACCCGGGCTTACATTCACTGGGATTTAGAAGGATGAGAGGGGATCTTATAGAAACATATAAAATTCTTAAGGGATTGAACAGACTAGATACAGGATTAATGTTCCCCATATTGGGGGTGTCCAGAACCAGGAGTCACAGTTTATGAATAAGGGGTAGGCCATTTAGGACTAAGATGAGGAAACTTAGAGAGTTGTGAATCTGTGGAATTCTCTGCCACAGAAGGCAGTGGAGGCCAATTCACTGGATGTTTTTGAGAGAGTTAGGCTCTAAGGATTAACGGAATCAAGGGAAATGGGGAAAAAGCAGGAACTGAGTACTGATGGATGATCAACCATGATTATATTGAATGGCGGTGCTGTCTTGAAGGGCTGAATGGCCTACTCCTGCACCTATTTTCTGTGTTTCTATGAAACCAAGGCACCCAGAGAAAACCCACACGGCCACAAGAAGAATGCACAAACTCCACACAGTCAACACCTGAGGTAAAGATCGAACCAGGGTCTCTGGCGCTGTGAGGTAGCAGCCCCACCAGCGCCAATGAGCCACCCATCTGATCAGTATGATTGTGAATGAGGGGCAGAATTGCCTACTCTTGCTACCATGTCCCTCTCATTGTAAGTAGCTCAATGGTTAAAAATATTTTCTGTGTGAAAGGATAAATTTCCTAACTGAAACATTTTGAGAGTTAAGGAATTGTAAACCTTGATCGATAAAACATTTCAACTAGTTTTACATAAATATTCTTCCTGTTTTCCAGTTCCGATTTCTCCACTCCTGATGACTATATTCCATGCTGGTGAACCAGCAACAAGGTCTCTCTGATGTAATATTCAATAATGTTTCATGCATGAGATTAGGCTGCATCGATCAACAGGCTTTGAGATCCTGAAGAGTTCAAAACGCAGCCCCAGTCAGTCCTCAGTCAACATCCACAGCAGGGATTCTTGGGATTAGCCATGAGGGACAATGTCTGATTTTTCCATTTGCATGGCTGTGTTTTTCAGGCCATTGGGATTGTCTTTCATCATTGTTCATACCCAATATGGGACAATTCAGGAAGATAGACTCATAGAGTCATGCAGCATGGAAACAGGCCCTTCAGCCCGACTGGTCCATGCCGATCAGCCATCGAAGCTGATTCCATTTTCCCCTGTGTGGCCCATACCCCTTTAAACTCTTCCTATCCATGTATCTGTCCAAATGTCACGTAAATACTTTTATAGTACCTGCCTCAACTATATCCTCTGGCAGCTTGATCCACATACCCACCAACCTGAAAAGTTGCCCCTCATGTTCTTATTAAATCTTTCTCCTCTCACCTTAAACCTCTGTCCCCTAGTTCTTGATTCCCCTACTCTGGGTAAAAGTCTGGGTAAAAGACGATGGATCAGATTTGGTTTTGACCTCCTCTGCATTACATCCTGTCCAACAACCAATCGAGCCATTTTGAGAACATTTTAAAACCATTATTTTAGGATTTAATTGCTAAATTCTTGCACACTTCAGAGCACTGCTTAGAAAAGCAGTAGAAAATTAAAATTTCCTGATAAGGTCTTCATGTTTTGTTGATCGGACTTTACTGGCTTTATCTTGCACTAAACGTTGCACTAAATGTTTATCTTGCACTGCACGCTGCGAATGGCTCAATTGTAATCATGTAATCAGTCTTTACGCTGACTGGTTAGCATGCGACAAAAGCTTTTCACTGTACCTCAGTACACGTGATAATAAACTAAACCAAACTGAAGTGAACTGAATGTTCTCAGATGCCTCAGTGAAAAGGAAGTCTGTGGTCTTGTTCTGACAAAAGTTATTAATTTTACGGCCAAATTCATGTGTTACGTAGAAATAAAACAGGACGTCATTCAGCCCATTTTCTCTATGAAGTTTTCTGAGAGAGCTGATGATGTCTGATTCTTTTACCTTTCGCTGTTCCTCATTTTATAAACCTATTATCCAGCACTATTATGCAACCATACCCAGTTCTGATTTCTCCACTCCTATGATTCTCCTACTATTCCATGCTGGGGTACCTGCAACAAATTTTCTCTGAAGCATTATAATCCGTGATGTGGTTCCATAATAGATTTAACCAATTCCACAATGAAAAATCAATGTCTTTATTCTGTAGTTTAGTTTAGATTTTTAGTTTAGACTTAGATCATAGAAACAGGCCCTTTGGCCCACTGAGTCCACGTTAACCTTTGATCACCCATTCACACTACTTCTATGTAATCCCACTTTTCTCAACCATTTTCTACACAGAGGCAATCTACAGAGGCCAATTAACCTAAACATTTGCACATATTTGGGAGGAAACTGGAGCACCCGGAGGAAACCCACACAATCACCTGACAATCATCTGTTTCACCAACAAAGGTCAATTTTTAAAAGAATGTCTGCTAATCAGTAACAAAGAACCAATGGAAATAATTTTGTTCAAATTTATCAAAGCACTTCATGATAAAAAAACATTAATAATCTTTGATTTAGGATGTTTTATTTACAAATATGTTTCGCTTCCTGGTTACATCTTAGAAATTAGAACATACAACAGGCTATTCGACCCACAATGTCTATGCCGAACATGATGCCAAGACCAAGTCTTATCGACCTGCACATAATGAATATCCCTCTATTCCCTGTATGCCTATTCAGAAATCTCTTAAATGCCACCATTGTATCTGCATCAACACCACCCCTAGCAGTGCATTGCAGGTACTCATCACCCTCGGTGTAAAAAATACTTGCCTCACACATCTATATACTAAAACTCTCGTTTGTTTGTTTGTTTGTTCCTGAACTACAGCCAAAACGGTACATGATAGCGCGACAATTTTAGGCCTACCTTACTCACCATCATCCCTTTGGTGCAAATGGAAGAAGTTTCATTGAAATCGGTGTTATATTTTGAAAGTTATTCACATTTTAAAGTTTAAACCTATCTCCAAGGGAGGGAGGGGGGAGGGGGGATAAGGGAGGTTGAGAGGGAGGGGGAGGGGAGGGCAGGGGTGTGGAGGGACGGGGTGAAGTGGGGGAGGGGAGGGCGGGATTGGGGGAGGGGAGAGAGGGAGGGGGGAGTGGGAGGGGAAAGGGGAGTGGGGGAGGAGAGGGTGCTGCACCAATGCAGGAGAGGTTTGGGCACAACGGGTCCACTTGGTCTAGTCTCCTTTAAATTTGTTCCTCTCACCTGAAAGCTATGCATTATAGTATATGATTTTTCCATCCTGGGAAAAAGGTTCTGACTGTCTACCTTATCTGTGCCTCTCAAAATGTTCTATATTTTAGCTGTATATCTTAGTAGATATGTTCTTTGGTCTCTACATTGCCCCCACATACTGGATGCTGGGATGCCCAAAATTAAACAATATTCTCATTGATGTCTGTCCAATGATTTTGATTCGAAGTATTTTTAAAGTTATTCTCCCATTAAAGGAAGATATAATTTTATCTTTAGCAAATAACCTTGTTACCTTTGATTTTAAAGTTTTGTGCTTTGTCAAGTATTAGTTTTGCAGATAAATGCATAAACCCAATTGGTTGACTTTAGGGAATTTAGGCCCATGTTGGTAGAATAATATATATTGCGCATTACAGGGCATAACATTCCAATATATGTAAAATAGTGCATCATTTCACACAAAAAGGAGTCATCCTCTTACACACGACCCATCGTGATATGGATGCATAATAGATTTAAGTTATTCCATAATGAAAGATCAATATCTTTATTCTGAAGATAGAATATTGGAATTTTGAAAAGCCAAAGATCATTGTAGTGAAATTTTGAAAGAAATATTATTTTCCCATGGCAATAATACATTTAGTTGAGCATTAATCAGCCATCCTTTAGATTTGCAATGCAAACTACGAAGAAATTACCTTGTTCTGACAAAAATCAAATGTTAAAGGAGAACGAGGCTTGTGGGAAAGACATGTAAATAGCAAGCCCATTTTTCTATTCCTGCTCTAGTTCATCTTATCGAAACGTATAAGATTATTAAGGGGTTGGACACGTTAGAGGCAGGAAACATGTTCCCAATGTTGGGGGGGGGGTCCAGAACAAGGGGCCACAGTTTAAGAATAAGGGGTAGGCCATTTAGAATAGAGATGAGGAAAAACTTTTTCAGTCAGAGAGTTGTGAATCTGTGGAATTATCTGCCTCAGAAGGCAGTGGAGGCCAATTCTCTGAATGCATTCAAGAGAGAGCTAGATAGAGCTCTTAAGGATAGCGGAGTCAGGGGGTATGGGGAGAAGGCAGGAACGGGGTACTGATTGAGAATGATCAACCATGATCACATTGAATGGTGGTGCTGGCTCGAAGGGCCGAATGGCCTACTCCTGCACCTATTGTCTATTGTCTATCTCTTCTTTCACATGGCATTTCTATTTGTCTCTTTTTACCTTGATTCATGACAACATGTAAAGTCACAATTTTGAAAACCCTTCCACAAATGAATGTAAACAATGTAGGCATCAATGACGAAATGCACCCATCACCTTCAATATGCCAGCACGGCCGAGAGTAAATTGAGTAAAGAGATAATTGAATGAAAAACTCAGAGCTCACATGAAAGTAATAGTCTATTGGCATGCAGTGATCTCTTTGCTCCTACCTAATTCTGATACCAACAGCAGGCACTGGAAAAATACCACCCCAGCACTATTTCTGTGAAGTATTCCAAGGTCAAATGACCAGCATTAGGGTTTTCTACCAGACCAACATCCCCACTATTAAGGCAAAGGTTACACCCCTGATGTTATATTGGACAGGCCGCATGGTTTGCATGCCCGATAACAGACTCCCAAAACAGACGGTCTATTCAGACATCTGACACGGGAACAGAAGATCACGAGTTCAGAGGAAAATATTCTAGGATGTGTTCAATTCCTCCTTGATGAAATGCAATATCCTCACTGATGTCCAGGGATCACCGACCCTTCATCGCTCGACAGAAGGAGCAATTAGTACGTATGGAGAATTTCAAGTGCTTAAAGTAGGAGCACACGAAAGCTCTGTGTAAATGGCAGAAGGTGTACAACCTCATAGATCCACCTGCCCCACATAATGGAATTTTATCTGTTCCCACATTAGCTGCCACAGAACAGATAGAACGATAGATCATCCTTAATCCCAAGTGGTTGTCAGAGTAAAAGAATAGCGATGGAAAGGGGCTTTGTGGTGCTTTCCGAGCAAACAAACTGGATCCTTAACATCCTCATCGGCAAACCTCTATCAGTGCGAATTGAGGACACCATCTCCTCAGTGGCAACCAACAGGTGGACCACCTTGCTGCATGCCTAGCCCCCTTCTCTACTCTCTTTGCTCACATGACTGTGTGGGAAAGTATAGTTTCAATGCCATCTTTACATTTGCCTAAAGCACCACTTTTGTTGGCCAAATAACATGTGTTGATGAGTCAGCATACAGAAGAGAGATGGAACAACTGGGCGAGTGGTGCCACAACAACAACCACTCGCTTAACGTCAAGAAGACGAAGGAAGTAATCGTCGACTTCAGAAAGGAGAAGTCGGAACACAATGCTCTGGTTTCATTGGTGGGTTGTTGGTGGAGAGAATTAGCAGCTTCAAATTCCTGGGCATTAATCTAGGATGACCCGTCCAGGTGAACCTAATCACACAAATGACGTGCCTTTGCGAAAGTCGAAGATGAAACAGGCCATAATACAGCCAGCCAGCATTATTTCCATAGTACATCTAAAAGAGACTTGTTAAAGTACTCAGAAACACCGAAATACAAGATGCTATGGAGAGTAGTGGACTCAGTCCAGTCCACCCCGGACACCACCCTACTCTCCTCAGATGCATTTATCTGAGGCACTGCCTCAGGAAGGTGACATCTATCATCAAAGATCCCCATCATTCGGGGCATGTCCACGTCTTGCTGCTACCATTTGGTAAGAGATGCAGAAGCCTGAAGTCCCATTCCAACAGCTTCAAGAACATAGCTGCTTTTCTTCAGCTATCAGATTCTTGAACAAGCTTAATTCAAACTCGGAACACTATGGTCCACCACTTGCACTACTAAGGACTTACACCTTTTTCGTATTGTGTTTTTGCACTGACGTCTTTTTGTGCAGTCTTTCTTTTAGAAATGTTATGTGTAATTTATGTTTGATTTGTTTTGGTGTGTTTGTCTCAGTCTGTGTGACTGTGTTGCTGCTGCAACATTTTTCACTGAAACTGTACCTCAGTATACGTGCAAGTGACAATAAACTTGACTTGGCTTGACTTACAATATATAACCTGTCCTCTGATACAAATACCACTTTTGGTACTTTTGAGAAAACAATACAATACAAAAGACTACTACTGATGGAGAGTATGAAACTATCCCTGAAAAGCTGAATCTCCAATGACCTGCTATGTAACACAAAAACATTACACACAGAACACCAATAGTCACCAAAATTATGGATATCTGGTTAGGATCACTGCTCACTGATATTGAGTGAGGACAACAAAAGACTTGAAGTTACAAATAGGGCTTCATATCATCGCACAGAAATAAAGGAACATTCAGAGCATGAACCAAAGCAAGCTGCTCTCCAATGTGTTACAAATAAGGCATTTAATCTGGAAATTGCACTGCATAGCACCATGTTTTTGTGGGCAATGTGACTCAATTTCAATATAAAATTAAATGCATGCTTGAATCCCAACCTTGGGATTATTGTATGAAAGCCCATGGATCAGTCGAGCAAGAGGACTTCATAATAGTTTTAACTCACTGTTACTGAAAGGGCTTTCCCCAGCAGGTCCCAGTCCAGCATTCAGACTGCACCACGGGGTAGTTCCTCCCTAAGCACTTGCTCAGCTGTTCACTGGATCCTTTCTAGCCAAGCTCTCACCTAACACAAAATGACTGACCTTCATTCAATTTGGCTGGCTGTCCTCATTTATCTTTGGACTCCCAATCCCTCAGTTTATTCTGTCAGAGGGTAGTTAATCTGTGGAACTCATTGCCACAGAGGGCTGTGGAGGTCAAGTCAATGGATATTTTTAAGGCAGAGATAGACAAATTCATGATTAGAATGGGTGTCGAGAGTTATGGGGAGAAGGCAGGAAAATGGGATGAGAGGCAGCGATCAGCCATGATTGAATGGCGGAGTAGACTCGATGGGCCGAATGCCCTTATTCTACTCCTATAACTTGTGAACCTATACTTCTCACCCTCCCACGTGCTCACTCCCACTCCAGAGGAAACGGCAAGTCTAGGTTGCTTCCACAACGCCTCCCAAACCCACAACCCTGCACCACCAGGTCAGTCAGATAAATCCAAATTCCTCCCTTTTTAAACAAAATTGGCATTCATTCAATCCACTTGCGCTGCTCAAGTAGCCAGCGGGAGTGAGAACTGTAATCAGAGCCTTAGCAATTTCCTCTACTGCTTCTTTGAATAGCCTGGGATTTATCCATTTTTAAACTTGCTGAAATCCTTAACACTTCCTCTCTTGCCCCTTTATCCCATCTAATATTTCACACATTCCTTTTGACTGTAACATCACCATTATTCCCCTCTTTTATGAAGAGAGCCATGATGTTTTCACTAAAGACCTGTCACTAAGGGGCGGCACAGTTGCTGCCTCACAGCGCCAGAGACCCGGGTTCGATCCCGACTACGGGTGCTGTCTATACGGCGTTTGTACGTTCTCCCCGTGACCGCCAGGGTTTTCTCCAAGAACTTCAGTTTCCTCCCACACTCCAAAGACGTACAGGTTTGTAAGTTAATTGGCTTGGTAGAAATGTAAATTATCCCTAGTGTGTGTAGGACAGCGCTAATGTGCAGGGATCGCTGGTCGGCGCAGACTCTGAGCCTGTTTCCACGCTGTATTTCAATCTCTAAACTAAATCGTACTCATGTTTTACATCTCCACTGACAGTTACTTTTCTGGTGCCTATTAAGACCTATCCTTCCCTTTGTTGTCCTCTTTGTATTTAGAATTATCAAAACCTTACAACACTGGAGAACCACTTGTACCCCTGCCTATACAGTATTTAACAATGCTACTTCGATTTTCCTTGATTTTACTTGCCAGCATTTTTTCATGCCTTCCTCGCAGCTTCATAAATTCATGTGATAGGAGTGGAATTAGGCCATTCGGCCCATCAAATCTACTCCACCATTGAATCATGGCTGATCTATCTCGCCTTCCTCACCCCATTCTGCTGCCTTCTCCCCATAACCCCTGACACCTGTATTAATCAAGAATCTATCCACCTCTACCTTAAAAATATCCATTGACGGCCTCCTCAGCCTCCTATTTTTATTTTTATAATTTCATATTTCAGATACAGCGCGGAAACAGGCCTTTTCGGGCCACCAAGTCCGCGTCGCCCAGCGATCCCCGCACATTAACACTATCCTACACACACTAGGGACAATTTTTACATTTACCCAGTCAATTAACCTACATACCTGTACGTCTTTGGAGTGTGGGAGGAAACCGAAGATCTTGGAGAAAACCCACGCAGGTCACGGGGAGAACGTACAAACTCCGTACAGACAGCACCCGTAGTCAGGATCGAACCTGAGTCTCCGGCGCTGCATTCGCTGTAAAGCAGCAACTCTACCGTTGCGCCACAAAGAATTCCACAGATTCACCACCCTCTGACTAAAGAAATTCCTCATCTCCTTCCTCAAGGAACGTCCTTTAAATCTGAGGCTATGACCTTTGGTACGAGAGTCTCTCACTAGTGGAAACATCCTCTCTACATCCACTCTATACAGTTCTGGACACAGCGCATCAGTGTCCAGCGGTGCTGTCTAGGTGCCCGCATGGGTTTTCTCCAGGTGCTTTGGTTTCCTTGCACATCTCAAAGTCATGCTGGTTGGTAGGTTAATTGGCACAGCGGTAGAGTTGCCACCTTACAGCTCCAGAGACCCTCGTTCGAACCTGACTACAGGTACTGTTTGTAGGGAGTTTGTACATTCTCCCTATGATCGCCTGGTGACAATCCACATGTTTGTAGGTTAATTGGCTTCTGTAAATTGTCCCTCGTGTGTAGGATAGAACTTGCGTAAGGGTAATCGTTGGTCGGCGTGCACTCAGTGGCCGGAAGGGCTTGTTTCCACACTGTATCTCTAAACTAAGCTTAACTAAACAAAACCAAGTGTAGATGAGAGAATTAGGCTTGGCACGTGGGTAGGCTTGGGAAGGGTATGGGAAATAAATGGGGGAATAGGGCTGATCAGATTCCTCTAAAAGCTGGCGTTAACAATGGGCTGAATGGCCTGCTTCTACATTGCAAGGAAATATGAGAACATGTTCTGTCATTTAATGGCATCATAATGAAGCTATATCAATGTTGCCCCTTATCTTTTAACCCTTTTTAAAGAATAGTGAAAGGCTTGGATAGAGAGGATGTTTCCACTGGTGGGAGAGTCTGGGACTGGAGGCCATGGCCTCAGAATTAAAGGATGTTCTTTTAAGAAGGAGATGAGGAGCAATTTCTTTAGTCAGAGGGTGGTGAATCTGTGGAATTCTTTGCCACAGAAGGCGGTGGAGGCCGTCTGTGGATATTTTTTAAGGCAGAGATAGATTGATTGTTGATTAGTATGGGTGTCAGAGGTTATGGGGAGAAGGCAGGAGAATGGAGTTAGGAGGGAGAGATAGATCAGCCAGGATTGAATGGTGGAGTAGACTTGATGGGCCGAATGGCCTAATTCTACTCCTATTCCTTATGACCTTATGACCCTTTTGATTTAAAAAAATCATGACTCTCAGAGTAACCATTAACAACTGACCAGGTGGCAAATGCAATTGTGCCAGGGACACAAATTTCCAAATTTCTAGCACCCACTTACTTCACTTCCCAAAGTGAATATACACCGATCTGCCAAAACATTATGACCACCTGCCTAATATGCTGTTGGTCCTCCGTGTTGCCAAAACAGTGCCGAATGGCCGAGGCTTGGACTCTACAAGACCCCTGAAGGTGTCCTGTGGTATCTGGCACCAAAACATTAGCAGCAGATCCTTCAAGTCCTGTAAGTTGCGAGGTGGAGCTGCCGTGGATCGGACTTGTCGATCCAGCACATCCCACAGATACTCCATCGGATTGAGATCTGGAGAATTTGGAGGCCAGGGCAACACCATGAACACTTCATCATGTTCCACAAACCATTCCCGAACAATGTGTGCAGTGTGGCAGGGCACATTATCCTGCTGAAAGAGGCCACTGCCATCAGGGAATACCATTGCCATGAAGGGGTGTACCTGGTCTGCAACGATGTTTAGGTAGGTGACACATGTCAAATTGATGTTTACATGAATGGCTGGACCCAGGGTTTCCTAGCAGAACATTGCCCAGAGCATCACACTCCCTCCACCAGCTTGTCGTCTTCCCACAGTTGGTTCGGATCAGACAGGATAGCCTTTGTTGCCCCCGCGTAATGAGCCTTGGGCGCCCAAAACCCTGTCGCCGGTTTGTGGTTTGTCCCTCCTCGGACCACTGTCGGTAGGTACTCACCACTGCTGACTGGCAGCACCCCACAAGCCTTGCCATTTCAGAGATGCTCTGACCCAGTAGTCTGGCCATAACAATTTGGCCCTTGTCAAAGTCGCTCAGGTCTTTACACCTGCTCATTTCTCCTGCATCCAACACATCAATTTCAAGAACTGACTGTTCACTTGCTGCCTAATATATCCCACCCCTTGACAGGTGCCATTGTAACAAGATAACCTAGGGTAAATAGAGATATGACAAGGTCACAGAACAAATGAATGAAAGGTATGAAAACCCCTTAGCTGTGTTTGCAATAACAACTCGCAATACTCCAAGTGTGTTCTACCACCTAGTATTTCACTTCTCTTGATAGAAAGGCCAGCTTATGTCATCAAATTTAATATTTCATTAAATATTTATATTGCAAAATAACAAAATGGTAATGAGTTCTTCTTGCCACATTTAAACGAGTTACACAGCATACATCAATTTTAATCTCATCATTTAAAAAAACTGCAACATCTGCTTCTGCCCTCCTGCCTCGTGATCCTGGCTATGATTCCTGCATTGTACCCTTTGCAAGGACACTTGGACATCATAATGAAGGATCTGCGTGTGAACCAGGCAGGTCATGGAGTGACTGCTGAGACTTTCACTGCTCTGTAAGGAAGTTTTCACAAAGGCACTTTCACGTTGCACCTGGAGACAGTGCCTCCAAAGAGCCAAAAAGGCCAATGTCCTAACACTCAGCATTCGGGAGGCCATGATCTGTAAAATAATGGTCAAGGGAGTACCCAGATATGGAGAAGTGCACAGGACAAATCAACTTCACTAAACTACGTGCAAGGATATTCAGGAGTTTGCATACAGCAAAGATATGAATCAAAGTCAAGTGATTTTAATGACATATGTAACAGCATTCCTTTCACAGTTCCTGTCCCACTTTTGGTTCACACAAATTCTAAATAAAAATGCTAATATATGTTTGAGAACAGCACTTCCAGTTCCTGCCACAAATTGCATTAAACCCATTAATGCAAAACTTGGCAATGGAAACCAACTGTGCTATGAATATCAACTTCACACTTAGCTGTGAACCAAATTGAAAGGCATATTACACTGAGCTCTTTCAACAAGTGGTGATTTAAAAAAAAAAATTGCCTGGAAGTTACTGTCAACAGTATTAATGGATGAGCACTTGAAAATCCATGCAACTTTCCTGTGCCTGTTATTTAATAGGTGGCATTAAACAATTTAAAATAAACAAATGAAGAGATTAAAATAGCGGACAAAGAATTGCCTTTCCAACGGGCTGAAAGGTTAGTCTCTGCGGTCACAAATGTTAATTCCCAGCCTCAATGAACTTAACAATCCCCATCATGCATCATCTTACATTTCCGCATTATTTAAGCAAAATTAGAAAATTTATCTTGTTGAATGAAAGTGTCTTTGCGGAACCAAAAATATTGTGAGGAAATATTCAAGCAGTTCAAGGTTTATTTAAATGCTTTTTCCTTGAGAAACTCTTCATAGGATTAGTGAGTAATGAAGAAGTGAATCACACAGTTCATGGACCCTTAACTTGAAAGAATTTAACTGGGATTACACCAGAAATAATTGCCCTCTAACCGTTAGACTGCATTTTAGTTGTGCCACACCGATGGTGTTCTCACTGCAAACAAACAGAACCCCATCAACGGGACAGGCAGCATCTCTGGATAGAAAGAATGGGTGACGTTTCGGGTCGAGATCCTTCTTCAGACCTTCTTCAGTCTGAAGAAGAGTTTCGACCCGAAACCACCCATTTTTTCTATCCAGAGATGCTGCCTGTCACGCTGAGTTACTCCAGCATTTTGTGTCTATCTTTGGTGTAAACCAGCATCTGCAGGTACCTTCCTACACAGAACACTGTTCTTTACAGCAATGCTAGTTAGGTTTTCCGCTTTTCCAATGAAACATCAAACTGACCACTGAGAGACACAAGGGACTGCAGGTGCTGGGATCTGAGTAGAACCTAAAGTGCTGGAGTAACTCAGTGGGTCAGGCAACATCTTTGGTGGGAATAGGATCCATCTTTGGTGCCATTTTGGGTCAAGACCCTTTCTCAGAGTCTAAAGAAGGGTCGCTGAAACAGCACCTATCCATCCCCTCCAGAGGTAGTACCTGACCCGCTGAGTTACTCCAGTCCTTTGTGTTTTAAACCAAGCTCATAACTGCTTCCTGGTTAGATGACATCCACACCACTATGTAAAAAAAGAGCAGCATTAGTTCTCTTACTGACCTCGGCAACACCAGGATCACTAATCATGGATGAAGTGCTCATTCATTGCTGTTAATGAAATAATTCTGCAAACAATTTGGTTACTCCAAAGACGTACAGGTATGTAGGTTAATTGGCTGGGTAAATGTAAAAATGTAAAAATGTAAAAATTGTCCCTAGTGGGTGTAGGATAGTGTTAATGTACGGGGATCGCTGGGCGGTTCGGACTTGGAGGGCCGAAAAGGCCTGTTTCCGGCTGTATATATATGATATGATATATGATATGATATGATATGATATGGTTGCCTCATCTCCTGGGTGATGCGAGTAACTATACTTCAAATGGTATACTTCTTCAGACTGAAAACAGGGTCCTGACCCAAACGTTGCCTGTCCATTCCCTCCCTAGATGCTGCCTGACTCATAGAATTCCTCTAGCACTTTGTGTTTTGTTCAATACTTCAAAAAAAACATTGTCTGTGAAACATTTTAGGATGCCCTGTGGTCACTGAAATAACCATAGTCACTGGATAATGCTGCAGATATTGCTGCTACCTCACAGCTCCAGTGTCTCAGGTTCTATCTTGACCTTAGGCGAGGTGGAGTTTGCACAATATCTCCTTGGCTTGCTCCAGTGCTCCAGTTCGTCCTATATTTCAAAGACATGTTGATGCCTAAGATAATTGACTATAGTAAATGACCCCTCATATAGTTGGGTGGTAGGCGAATTATTAGTGGTGTTCATAACCACGCTAGTGAAAATGGATTATCTTGATTAAATGATGGAGCCTGGTAACAGGCCCTTTAGCCCAATAAGTCCATGGTGACCATCAATCACCCATTCACTGTATTATGTTATCCCACTGTCACATGCACTCCCTACACACTGGGGGCAATTTACAGGGGCCAATTATCCTACAATCCTGCCTGGACTGCTGAGTTCCTCCAGCACTTTGTTTTTTGTTCAAGTTCAGTTTGTCGTGTTCTTGACTCCCCATCAGCACAACCCCTAGTCCCGACTAAATCCACTCTTCATCTGATTTTAGCTACAGTATTTAAAGAAGGTTGTGCCCGCTAATCTGTCTTTTCACATTTGCTGCGTTTCACATTTGTTAATGTGAACAGCAGCTGAAACATTCAATATTCACAACTGTGGGAGGCAAATTTCATACCTTATTTTAATGCCTACTAATTTGGAACTGGACAAAAAGGTAACAACTTGCGTCATTTCTTTCACCAGATATCCTATTAGTGGATGCTTATTATTCCACCAGAAACTATAAATAGAGTCATTGTGTCACAGAGTTGTACTGCACTGAAATGGGCTCTTAATCCACCACCTCCATGTTTACAATATTTGCCCATCGCCACTAATCCCATTCGGCACATTAGCTTTATTTCTTCCATTCCTTGCCTGTTTAACCTCCCCTGAAACGTAGTAAATGTTTCTGATTTCAACACCTCCTCTGGCGGTGCGTTTCGGATATTAACCATAAAAAGCTTACCCCGTGCAATCCTTTTCCACCTCCAAGCTCTTGACTTAAATCTAAGCCCTTGTGTTTTTGGTCCCCTTGTCAAGGGAAAATAGGTTACGACCATCGACCTTTTCTATGTGTCACATAATCTGATATAAATATAATGGCTGATAACAGAATGATAACATACATATTTTTATCCTTTCTCATTTAAAAAAATAGAAACAAACTGCAGCAACCTGTTAAACTGCAGATGCTGGAATCAGGAGCAACAAACAGTCCACTGGAGGAACTCAGCAGTTTGAGCAGCATCTGGGGAAACGATGATCAGCGTGGACACTAACAGCAACATGATGTACTGGGAAAGCTAGACTTACTTTTTGTTGAAAAACAAAGATTGAGGATGAGGGAACGATGATGTAAAAGACTTTAAACATAAGGATGCAAAGAGGTTGCCTCACTTGTTGAAGGAGCAAAGTACAGTGCCATAGTAAAATTATGGTTACCCATGAGGGCGTCCGCATAGTCTTCTTATCCATGAATGTTTAGAATTACTACCACAAGAAGTTGAAGTGAGTGGCATTAATGCATTTACAGCAACACGGAAATGAGGACGGAAGTACCATCAACAATCTACTCATAGGATTAAATGCAGTTGGGGAAGAGCAGATTTGAATTGGCCTCTGCTTCAGGACCCTTTTTGCAAATGGTATAAATCCCATTGAGAAACTATGTATACACAGAAAAATAACTATGTGATGTCGCTTCTGCATTGCTCATCTGTTAATATCAGCTGGCATACCCAGCCATGTTGTTACGTTTGTACTAAAAAAGTATATTATTATGTTTCATAGAACAGTACGGCACGAGAACAGGCTCTTTGGCCCACAATATTCATGCCAAACGTGATGCCAAGAAAAACTAATCTATTTTACCTGCACGTGACCACCTCCATTCCCTGCATATCCATGTGCCAATCTAAAAACCTCCTAAATGCTCCAATCACATCTGTCTTCGCTACCACCCCTGGCAGCATGTTCAGGACACCCAACATTCTGTGTAAACAAACAAGCTCTGCACATAGAATATGTTACAGTACGGCAAAAGAACAGGCCCCTTGGTCCCCAATGTCTGTGCGGAACATGATGCCAAGAACAACTCTTACCTGCCTGCCCGTAAACTATATCACTCCATTTGCTGCATCTCCAGGAGCCTATCCAAAAGTCTCTGAAATGCCACTATTAGATCTGACATTTTGGGTCGAGACCCTTCAGACTTCCTACACATCTGTGAAGAGTCTTGCTATTAACTGTACATCACCAGCACCCAGGCACTCACCATCATCTATGTAAAAAAACTTCATCCCTCACATCTCCTTTAAACTGTGCCCCTCTCCCTTAAAAGCTATGCCCTCTAGTCTTTGACATTTCCACTCTGGGAAAAAGGTTCTGACTGTCATAGGTTGGCCTCTCATAAGTTTATATACTTCTGTCAGGTCTCCCCTCAACTTCCGACATTCCAGAGAACACAATCCACGTTTTCCCAACCTCTCCTTATAGCTAACTCCAGATCTACTCTACTCCAGATAGAATTCTTGGTAAACCTCTTCTGCATCTTCAAAAACGCCACATCCTTCCTTGAACTGAGGATTAACCAAAACCCTATAAACCTACAACATGTGGTCTGACCTCTTGTACTCAAGGCGCTGACAAATGGAGGAAGGTGAGCTTATTATAAGGTTTCTTTATCACTCTATTCACTTATGTTGCCACATTCAGACAGCTATGGATTTGGACCCCTCTGTACGTCACATCTGTGAAGAGACACAAAAAATGCTGGAGTAACTCAGCGGGACAGGCAGCATCGCTGGAGAGAAGGAATAGGTGACATTTCGGGTCGAGACCCTTCTTCAGACTTTCTACACATCTGTGAAGAGTCTTGCTATTAACTGTACATTTTCAAAATCGAGTTTCCAATAAAATTTGCACCTGTAGCATATGAAAATATGGTATTACATGACGGAATTTTTAGGCCTGACTTGTTGAAGTCAGATAAGTCAGAGAACTGTAACGCATAACACCAAACAACTTACTAGTCTGTTTGTTGGCTCAATAATCATGACTTTAGAGACCAGCACATAAGTTCATGTAATCGGAACAGAATTCGGCCATTTAGCCCATCGAGTCTGCTCCGCCATTCAATCATGCCTGATCTATCTTTACCTCTCAACCCCATTCTCCTGCCTACTCCTCATAACATTTGACGCCTTTCCTAATCAGGAATCTGTCAATCTGTGCTTTTAAAATACTAAATGACTTGGCCTCCACAACTGTCTGTAGCAATGAATTCCACAGATTCACCACCCTCTGACCAAATAAATTGCCCCCTCGTCTCCAGTGTAGTCTTTTGTTCTGCACCATTTAAGCTATTGCACATTTAAGAAAATAGATTTTAAAAAGTGCCACTGAGTATGTTAACAGCACCCCTGGAGAACATTGGAGATCACCTATCCATGTTCCCCAGAGATGCTGCCTGACTTGCTGAGTTACTCCAGCATTTTGTGTCTTATTTTTGTAAACCTGTACAATACAATACAATACAATACAATACAATATATCTTTATTGTCATTGTACAGTGGTACAACGAGATTGGGAATGCGCCTCCCATACGATGCAATAATTTAATTAATTTAAACAACAACAACCCAACGAGACAAATTGCAACAGTTTTAAGACAGAACTGTAGCAAAATGGGAATACTGGTTGTCTGAAAGATAGTGAAATTTGTCATCCAGTTTCTTCAAATAATTTGAAAATCAGCAACAAGAACAAAAGGAAACACTATTGTCAGGGATACTGACGAATGATGAGGATTAAGACTCTTAACAGCAAATTTCCTTCTCATGCCTGTAGGCCAAATTTAATGCCCACAGAGATCAGAGATCATACCATTCAGGAAATGGCAGCAATTAAACTCAAAGCTTTATAACGACGTTGGCACACCACCACCTAGTGCACTTACCCACCAAGAGCAATGAAAGTTCATTAAGTTTATTGCCAAAATAATTATCCAGCTTAACCCGAGAAGAAATATACTCACAAAAGCACTACTCAAAGTTATTTTGTCACACAGAGCGCAATAGTAATTAATTGTCTTGTGGCCGTAGTGCTTTGGACACTGCATTAGCTGCCATCTGTTGTAATGCTGAAGTATAAATCAAGTAGCTTGATGGTGCTATAAGCCTCAATAACACTGAAGCATCATTCGAACCCTAAGTTAAAAAATTCATTAGTTGTGGGAGCAGAATTAGGCTGTCTCTACTCAGCCATTCAATCATGGCTGATCAATCATTCCCTCTCAACCCCATTCTCCTGCCTTCTCCCCATCACTCCTAACGCTCGTACTAATCAAGAATCTATCAATCTCCCCCTTAAAAATATCCTTTGGCCTGGCCTCCATAACCATCTGTGGCAATGAATTTCACAGATTCACAGAAAGAATCTCGCCCTAAATTGGATCTTGCTCAAAAACCATTGTGCTATATAATTCGCAGAATTAACAATCTTTGTTCTTCTTCATGGTCGGCCAACTTTGCAGATTTAGCATCGTCATGTATTATCATTAAAAATGTCTCAATTCTCTCTGCTTCCAGTATATATATACAACCAGATCAGGAATTTTCAAAAAATTCTTCAAATCTAAAGATCACAGTATCCAAAAAACACAGATAAAACTCTTTATTAAAGCCAGACATGAAAATCTGTAGGTTTAGATCCTATAATAAACATTGTGCAGACAGAATATAAATAAGAGGTTCAACAAAGACAACAGTAAAACACTGGAGAGAAAATGGCCAATTCGGGGAGTGGAAGGAAAACTGTAGGCTGCCTGGCCACAGATCCGAAAACCTTTGCCAGATTTTAAGCTGTTTGCACTTGGAGAGGTTTCAGCATCTAACTGAGAGATCAAAAACTTCTTAAAAAAATTACAAAGTTTACTTTGGAAAGATCTCCTTGTCAGTGTCTAATTCTTGAAGAATCTGTGAACATCATTTTTATGGCAGCATTTTGTTTCTACTTAGGAAATCCATTGGAGTTGACAGTATTCTCTAGTCATTCTGCAGATCAGAAGACTGAGATGTCCCATTAAAGTAAGATCACTGCATGCCTCACTGGGTATCATAAACAGCACACATAGCCAAAGGGGTGAAAATTATTCCAGCAGCAATATAAATTGTCTGGGTCCTCAAATGTTTTGAGCGCTGCTAGTTATTTTGACTGAACTCATTTAGCCTTGAACCTTGCTAGATAGAGCTCCTAAGGATAGCAGAGTCAGGGGGTATGGGGAGAAGGCAGGAACGGGGTACTGATTGAGAATGATCAGTCATGATCACATTGAATGGTGGTGCTGGCGGCTCGAAGGGCCGAATGGCCTACTCCTGCACCTATTGTCTATTGTCTATTGGATAAGTTTAAATGGGATTGAAGTGAGACTACGAACCAACGTATCTGCCAGATTCAGTTAAGCTATCGCACAAGGTTGTTATTAGGGTTAGAGTCATGTAGCAGAGAAACAAGGCTGACCAAGGCACCTTCTAAACTTGCCCCATTTACTTGTGCTTGGCTCATATCTCTCAAAACCTTTCTTATCCATGTATCTGTCCAATTGCATCTACAACTTCCTCTGGCACCTTGATCCGCTCACTCACCACCTCTATGTGAAAAACTTGTCCCTTGGGTCCCTTCTAAATCTCTCCGCCTTGTATTTAACCTGTCCTCAAGATTTAGACTCCCCTATCTTGGGAAAGATACATAGAAGATTACAATAAGGAAACAGGCCCTTAACCCCATAATGTCATGATGCCAAGACCAACTCTTATTTGCTTGCACATAATCCATATCCATTCATTCCCAGCATATCCATGCACCTATCTAAAAGTCTTAAATACCACTATGTATCTGCCTCCACCTCCAACATTGGCAACGTGTTCCAGGTACCCACCACCTTCTGTACAAACCTTGCCTTGCACATCATCTTTAAACTTTACCTCTTTGAAAATCCCAGTCTATTCAATCTCTCCCCATATCCAATGCCTCCCGATCCAGGCATCATTCAGGTAAATATCCACTGCACCCTTTCAAAAGCTTCCATATCCTTCCTGTAATAGGATGACCAGAACTGCATGCAAAACACCATATAAGATAGATTGTGACTATCTACCCTCTTTGTGCCTCTCATGATTTTATATTCCTTTAAAGATCACCCCTTTGTTTCCTTTCGTCTAGGGAAAACAGTCCTAGCCTATCCAATCTCTCTTTATAACTAAAGTTTTCGAGTTCTGGCAACATCTTGTGAATCATTCCTGCACCCTCTCCAGCTAGATCACATCCTTCTTATAGCTTGGCAAATGCACACAATACTCAAAGTGCAGTCTTATCAGCTATTGTGGTGAGCATGTCAATCATGCCATTATTAAAGATCGGTAAGGGATCAATATCCTTTTATCTAATTTTGTTACTGATTGTTACAGAGTATTTGCCCGACAAGCCATATTGGGCCACATGCATAGTACTCATGGCGAAAGGGATAGAAAATTGTTCCAATGGCAATCACAGATTGCACAGTCCGAAACTTTGAACTTTGACTGAACTGGTCCTGCACATGTCAGTCCAAGCCGGACTCATGCACTCATGGTCGGTTTCTTCATCAGATCTGTTCATGGAACTGACTGCTGTAATCATCAGGACAACTCTATGCATGACGCTGAGAATTTGGATTCGGCCCAGAGTGACTCGTTGGAACATAAATCTTGGTGTTGCGTGACAGACGTCTGTGAATGAATTGCAATTATAAAAAGAATGGACAATTTAAACAGAAGCAGCTTGTTCTAGTTGTTGGGACGGGGTGGGTGTGGGGGTTGAGGTCAAGTACAAGGGGCCACAAATCTAAACCGTCCAAATAGTAAATAAATGCACTGAAAATATGGGAGTAAATTCCAATTAAAATTTGGGCAGTAGAAATAAGAACAAAGAGGGAGACAAAAAATAGTTTTGTGGACGCTGGAATCTTGTGCAAAAAAATTGCAAACTGCTGGAGGAACATTACGGGACAGGGGAGGCAGCATCTGTGGAGGGAATGGACATTTGATGTTTCAAGTCAACAAGACCCCATCCTCTACACTGAGGGGCATCCACAAAGACAAAGGCAAAACAAAACCTAATGTGTACAGGACATAATACCTTAGAGGAAGCTGACTGCTTCTAGAGTTACCCATTCTTGAGGGCAGGGATTGGGAAAAGAAAAAATGAAATTCAGCAAAACACCTGTAATACAGGAGATGGATTTTACAGGCATGGACGCAAGGTCTCTTCCTGTTTAGTTTAGTTTAGTTTAGTTCAGTTTAGATATCAATCATGGAAACAGGATCTTCACCCTGCCGACTACATGCTGACCATCACTCACCCGTTCACACTAGTTCAATGTTATCCCACTTTCTCATTTGCCACCTACACACTAGCAGAAATTTACGAGACCAATTAACCTACAAATCCACGTGTCTTTGGGATGTGAGAGGAAACCGGAGCACCCGGAAGAAACCAACGCAGTCTCAGAGAGAACAAGCAAACTCCACACACCTGAGGTCAGAATCGAACCTGGGTCTCTGGTGCTTTGAGGCAGCAGCTCTACTGGCAGCGCCACTGTGCTGCCTGTGCTGAAGATTTGGGGGATTCTATGCTTAACTGAAAAGGGCAAACATGAACAATGTTTTCCAAACTTTGGACAGCCTGAGTAGGCCTTTAAATGAAGACTAAAGTAAATCAAACCTGATCCAAAGGAATTTTCCGTATGTGATGCCAGATATACCTTTATTAACTGCAGCAGGGAAGAACAAAATGTCTAGGTATGCTGGAAGGGTGTGATGCAAAGAGTGGAGGAACTCACGGATATAGATAAATCTCTGCAGACCCAGACACAAACAGCAAAATCAGGGATTGTACAGACATAACCAAATTAACTGAGAGGGCATGACCAAAAAGTAGATGGTACTCTCTCTCAGTGGTTTAAGCCCAAGCAAAGCATGTGGAGTAAATAAAAATAACATTGGATGGCATCTAGTTTCTGGCAATTTCTTAATTTATAAATAAGCAATGCAGACAATTTTGATCATACCTGTAAGCATTTCTAACTGAATAGATTATCACCTAGTATTTCTTAAATTAAAAATATCCTCATAGATATATCCCAATATTCAGGATGGTTTCCATTCAGCGTTTGGCAAATGGGTGATATTCTGGTGAATGAAGAGGTTCAACCAGATCATTGAGAATCTTCAAGGGTTTCACAAGATGCAGGCTGTAAAGAACTCAAGTCTCATCGCTTCCTAGGAGTTAGGAAGCAAGTAGGAACTATTGCCTCCACTGCAGCTAGTGACAACAAAATGTTTCTGAATGCTACCCAGACAAAATTGGAGTGCATGTGAAACAAAGATGGATACAATGCTGAGTAACTCAGCAGGTCATGTAACATCTCTAGAGAAAATGAATAGGTGACGTTTCGGGTCTAGACTAAGGGTCTAAATATATGCAAAAAAGTAACGATGATAAAGGAAACAGCCATTGCAGGCTGTTTGTAGGGTGAAAATGAGAAGCTAGTGCGACTTGGGTAGGGGAGAGATGGAGAGAGAGGAAAAGCCGGGGCTACCAGCAACATCTGTTGAAGGAATGGACAAACGATGTTTTGGGTCAGGACCCTTCTGCAGACTGAGTCATAGCTTAGTTTAGTTTAGAGATACAGCGATGAAGCAGGCCCTTCGGCCCACCGAGTCCACGCCGACCAGCGATCCTCGCACACTTACATTTTCCCACACATACAAGGGACAATTTATGATTATACCAAGCCACTTAACTTACAAACCTTTACGTCTTTAGAGTGTGGGAGGAAACCGGAGATCCAGGAGAAAACCCACGCAGGTCACGGGGAGTATGTACAAACTCCATACAGACAAGCAGTCATGGTCAGGATCGAACCCAGCTCTCTGGTGCTTTAAGGCATTAACTCTACTGCTGCACCAACCGCTGTGTCACTGTGCTGCCCTGCACACAGTAATGGTGTAGTTGGACAATAACCACTTCTTGTTGATTTTTGCACCGAAACTCGAAGCGCTTCTAGAAAGCTGCGTTCCTCTAATTCTGGACCTGTGTATTTCTTAAAGTTGTATAATCCAGATGCAGGTGGCGTTGCCTTTCGCAATCTGGATCCTAATGTCAGATTAAAATCAATCCACCAACTATTTCGTCCCTTTTCCTCCATCTATTACTTTAAGCAAACTTCTAGTCACCTGTCCCATTATCTCATTTTCTGCTCAATGACATTTTTGTCTGATTACTCCCTTGTGAAATCCCACAGAATGCTTTATTTCATACCTATATAAATACTGGAAGGGTTTGTTACTCTAACTTTCAGGTCATTAATCACTTATACTGGTTTTTAAAGGTAAGCCTCCTCTGCAATCAGTGTTTATCAATCAAGTAATGCTGATTAGGTGACTACAGGATGGAGCAGTCAGCACTTCTCCTGAAGAGTCTCAAGGAGAAATGCATAATCAAATGCAAACTGCCCAGCAGGAAACACAGTTTCCATCCAACTCTTCACAAATTGCTCATAGAAAAAAATTGTTTAATGCGTAGAATATTCATCTACCAAATGATATTGCACCCCCGTGGTAAAGGAAGAGATGTCTAAATGTCAGGGGCTGTCAGGAGCTCCTGCATCAAACGTTATTGCAGGCTTGCTACCATTCATTAATATTATATGAGAGTTATACATCTGGGAAATGCAGCAGTCAAAAGTGATTGTCAGCTTAAGCACAAGACTCAAAAGTTCAATTTTGTACCCTCGGACAAAACTTAAAATGATCGACCTTGTATGCATCTGGATTTTGGCTTTACTTTGAGTAGCAAATGCTATTAAGACCAACATTCCTTCAACAGTCAATATAAACAAAGAGAAAATAAATGGTATTTTAACTCAGTGCTGTCTGATTGGTCTTGCTTCACACAAATTGGCTGCTGAAGTCTTCCACATATCCGTGAGTGCATTTAATTGATTTTTAGTTTAGTTTGGATTAGAGATACAGCGCAGAAATAGGCCCTTCGGACCACCACGTCCCCGCCATCCAGCGATCCAGTACATCACCACTATCGTGCACACTGGGGACAATTTACAATTTTACCAAAGCCAATTGACTCCATGTCTTTCGAGTGTGGGAGGAAACCGGAGCACCCGTAAAAATACCACGGGCTTTCAGGGAGAAAGTACAAACTCCATACAGACAGCAACCTTAGTCAGGATTGAACCCAGGTCTCTGGCAGCAACTCTATGCTGCACCACTATGCCGCCCTTATAGAGGTGTACAAAATCATGAGAGGAATAGATCGGGTAAATGCAGAGTCTCTTGCCCCGAATAGGGGAATTGAGAGCCAGAGGACATAGGTTTAAAGTGGTAACTCAAATTTCACTGTACCTTAATTGGTACATGTGACAATAAATTGAATCTTGAGGGGAGAAAGGTTTAATAGGAACCTGAGGGGTAGTTGAGGCAGGTACTATGGCAGTTTAAAAAACATTTAGACAGGTACATTGATAGGATAGGTTTAGAGAGATATGGGTCAAATGCAGGCAGGTGGGTCTAGTGTAGATGGGACATGTTGGTCGGTGTGGCTAAGTTGAGCCAAAGGGCCTGTTTCTACGCTGTATGACTCTATGACTATAAAGTACTTCACACATTTGAAGAAATAGATGTAGATTCCTGGATGCCAGTATTTAATGGAAAGCCACATTTAATTTGACCTAAAAAAAGACACAAAGTGCTAAAGTATCTCAGCAGGGCAAGCAACATGCCTGGAGAACATGGATAGGGGACGTTTTGGGTCGAGACCCTCCTTTGGGCTTTAATTTGACTGAAATATATAAGGGAGATTAGAAATTCTCCCAAATTGACCCTCATGGTATTTCTGCCTGCTTAGATCAGTTTCGTACATGCATTCTAACTTAAGGAATACACAAAATGCTGGAGTCAGGCAGTATCTGCGGTAGAAATGGACAGGCGATGTTTCGGACTGGGACCCTTCTTCAGACTGATTGTAGTAAGAGGGAAAAAGCTGGAAAAGAGTGGGGGCAGGACAAAGCCTGGTAAGTGATAGGTGGACACAAAATGCTGGAGTAACTCGGCGGGACAGGCAGCATTTCTGGAGAGAAGGAATAGGTCGATACGGAGGAGGAGGAGGGTTTGATGGGCAGATAGGTGTACAAAGGCTAGTGATAAAAAGGAGACAAAAGGGTGACAGATAAGGAGAGAAGAGTTGGAAATATAAGCTAGAGGGAGGGATATAGGTGGAAGGGGACCGGGGACGGGGGAGGGGAGAGAGGGATAAAATGTGTTCTAACTTATTGATCCTCGATATCCATGTCATGAACCTTATTGAAACATACAGAATAATGATAGGCATAGATAGAATGGATGTGGAAAGGATGTTTCCACTGGTGGGAGAGTCTAGGACCAGAGGTCACAGCTTCATAATTAATGGGAGCTCTTTTAGAAAGGAAGTGGGGAGGAACTTCTTTAGTCAGAGGGCAGTTAATCTGTGGAACTCATTGCCACAGAGGGCTGTGGAGGCCAAGTCAGTGAATTTTTTAGGGCAGAAATTGACAAATTCTTGATTAGAATGGGTATTAAGGGTTATGGGGAGAAGGCAGGAAAATTGGACTAGGAGGCAGACATCAGCCATGATTGAATGGTGGAGTAGACTCGAAGGGCCGAATGGCCTAATTCTACTCGTATAACTTGTGAGCTTGCGAACCCAACAAGTAAAATAATAATAATACGGTTGCAATAATATCTGCCTACTTGATGCATAATATAACTTTATGATATGAACGAGCGTTACACTACCTTTGCTTTCTCCAGCTGGGCTTGGGCTTGGCGCTGTGCTTCTCTCCGTACTGCCTCGCGGTCTTCCTCCAGAGATACATCTGATTCAGATGGACGGCTGGTACAGGAGTCCGCCGAACCCTGCGGGACAAGACATGGGAAATATGTGACCTTTGCCGATGGCAAGCGAACTGCAGTTTGAAAGTCATTGCACTTGCAGAGAATCACCACACTCGTTTAATGTAAAGCAAATGAATGAGGAATGACTGTATCCCAGGATATCAAATGGAAAATTAATTTGCTGGAAACGATGAGTGATCATGCTTCCATCTTATCTCTCCCACGTCTGAGTTAGTAATATTTCTATTTTGAAGTACAATTCTATGCACACACATTTGGACGTAGTTATTTCGTAATGGAGTCACCTGAATAAACTGTTGCACAATTACAAAGCAAATCACTAAAGAAAATATATACAAAGCATGATGCCCATAGCTATTAAATCACAAGTTCCTGTTTCCAACTACTGTTTCACTTTTCCCTTGTGCTGTTCTGTTTCTTTTGATCTTTGCAAACATCTGCTGGTTTCCGATAGATTAAGATCAAAAATCTTTCCCTGCCACCTATTTCCTAAAACAGCGAAGTTGCCACAAATTCCCAACAGGCTCAATAAAAGGTTACTCTGACTCTCGAGCAGATTTCAACAAATTATTTCAACAATCAGTTACATTATATTAACTGGTGCTGTAAACACGCCAGCTGTGTTTGTCTCACATTATCCACGCCAATCGTTACCGTAAACAAATTAAGAAAAGGTTTATTCTTACACAGAGATCAGAATTCTTCAAACGTCCTCCTTTAGCTCGTTTCAGAATCCTTATCCAGGTGGCCTTCATTAGCCGGAGATCTAAGCTATTGTCCACAGTGGTTGTGCCTAGCACTGATCCTAGATAAAGCTGATTGCCACTGTGTGCTGCTCAATCAACACTGCTTTACTTTTAACCCATCTTGCCCGAACGCTTGCAAACCTGTTCCTTTCATTTTAGCCTCTTCCCTCTCATTCTATAATGAGTCATTCGAGCAAGCAAACAAGACAGCTCACATCTTTGGGAAATGAAGGTTAGGTGTTTTCCATACTTGAAGTCTTCGGTTGCCACAATTCCCCTAGTACACCTAGAAACCTCTATTCATCCCACAGGCACTACATGACAGGAAAGACCAAGAAAAAATTGCAAGTGGGAATCTTTTAAAAGTCAAATATGGAATTTATTTACGCATATTACAGTGCAAAGTTCAATTCCTCTCTCCAGGGAGACAGACAAACTCGTCACATCAAGGAGCATGCTCAGTAGCTAAAGCTTTACGCAGATGCTCACATCACACTGTGATGTTCACCTTCTGTCAAGCTGCCATCTGAATTCTCAAGGGTAGAGCATGAAAATAGCAGGATCCATGTACAGCTGTAACAAATGCAAGTCAATGGCTTCATTTTTCTGTCATATACCTGCCACCACTTGCACAAAACAATACCGCTAGCCTTTACTCTTTTTACAGGATCTTTTAAATCAAGAACGACACATTTCTTTCCCACAGAGCCTAATTAACAAGGACAGGAACCAGCGACGTTTAAAATAAACACACCAGCTACAGTGGAAGCCAAGACGCTAGTCAGATAGAGCTGATGAAAATTTAACTGAACAAAGGCAGTCACACTGGTCAGAAGTGATAATCTAAAATGAAAATATTAACGAGACTTACTAAAGTTTTTCTGATATTCCAAGGACATCAAAACACGGTTGAAATTAATGATTCTATTGATATCCGACTTCAATCGGAATAATCAATCGTAATCTTTACCAGTTTGAACGTGAAGCGTGCACCATTACAGTTTATATGTCGCCTGAACTGGCTGCGAGGAATAAAATCTGTTTTCCATTTTAGACAGAGCATCCCACCCACAGGTGAGAAAACATCAATGCCCAAGAGACAATGGGATCCCAACTGGCTCTTTTCAACATGAATATAATGTTCTGACTTTCAAAACGAGAAACATAACAATCTGCCATTGAATGCTAATCTATCTAGCCTGTCTGCAAATCTGTCAAGTCCATTCACTGGGAACGTTTGCTCGATCTGTATCTGCCACAGGGTTAATAGCGGCATCTATAAATTCAAGTCACGTTTATTGTCATGTGCACAGGTACAGTGAGATATAGGTATAATTTTAGTCATGGTGTGGAGAATCTGTGAATTTCATTGTCACAAATGTGGAGGACAAGTTAATTAATATTTTTAAGGCGGAGATTGACAGATTCTTGAATAGCATGGGTGACAGGGGTTATGGGGAGAAGACAGGAGAATGGGGTGAGTGGGAAAGATAGATCAGCCATGATTGAATGGTGGAGTAGACTCGTTGGGCCAAATGGCCTAATTCTGCTCCTAGAATTTATGAGCAATGAAAAATCTTGCCTGCAGCTACATCACAGGCATATAGAGTTACAACACACAAAAAAGAAACAAATTACTCATATATTACACAAATCCTAGAAGAAAGTAAAAAGGAAAATGCTGCAACAAAAAACAAGAAACTACTGAAAAAACAATTGGAAACCTAGTCCATGGTAGTGAAAGAGGTCAGCCGTTGTATGCCATTGTGAAGTAGGATTAGGGTTGTGCAGGTCAGTGTTCGTAGGAAAGTAGCTGCCCCTGAACTTGGTGGTGTACAACATCGGGCTTTTGTACCTCGTGTCCAAACGTAAGAGAGAAGAGGGCACGTTCTGGATGGTGGGGATCCCTGATGATAGATACTGTCTTCTTGAGGCAGCACCTCATGTGCTGTGATGGAATGGGCTAACTAGATTATTACCAATTAGTTTACCTTAAAGCCTATTATTAATTTTCATCTCGTATCTATTTACAATTCAGTTAGCATTTTCAAATTGGATGTTCTCCTCGAAATGCTTGTGAATCAAATCAGGTGTACAGATGCATGTAAAGAACTATCTAAAAAGCCATACTAAAGAATGAACTAAAACGCCATACTAAAGAACTAACTAAAAAGGTGCTGGAGCAACTCAACATCTCTGGAGAACATGGGGAGGTGACTTTTCTGGGTCCACAAAATTCTAACATATTTATTTTATTTCTATCCACCTTAGGTTTGTTGTGCTGGTCACTGTGTAAAGGGGCCAACAGGTATCTCATGCATCTGCCACATCTCCGTGGCAACATGAGCAAACCGCCACACATCGATCTGATTAGCTATTTAATGCCAGTTCATACAATGGCCTTTACCTCAGTACAGGGAAATGCTTCCCACCAATCCTAAATTGAGAGTGTTGTTCCATAATCAATGGACCATAATGAACCAAAATCAAAGGTTCAATGTTCCTATAACATCACGTTTACCAGGGTACAGTGAAATTATTTTTTTTTGCATACAGATCAGTAAGACTATTGTCATATATAAGTACAATCCCTGGTTCAGTACATAATGCACAAAAACAGTCCACATGCAATATGCAAGAGTGGCCAGGTTTTAGTGCCATGTCACAGTCCCAACTGCAGCTGGCCATAAAGGCCTGTAACAGCCGTTGCCCCCGTCCGGATGTCCCACGGACTATTGTTTCTCTCCTTGCCCAGCCACCTTCGGCCTTCGTGCCCCGGGGGCGCCTCCTGCAGCTGACCTCGAGGTGTAGATGGCTAGACCCCCCCATTGTCCGGCGTCTGCTGTTGTCGCCAACTCTCTCCACTTCCTCATCTTCAGGGGTGAGCAGGGCCCAGGCTCAGCGGCTTCCCTCTCCGAGTTCCACAGCAGGCAAGTCTGGCCTGCTGTCGGGGTATGGCTGCGGCTCGCCGGGACTTTCTGCCTCGCAGAGAAAGCTCACGGCAGAGGGTAGCTTGACATTGCATCAATCTCCTATTTGATAGAGTCATAGAGTGATACAGTGGAAACAGACCCTTCGGCCCAACTTGCCCATACCCCCCAACATGTCCCAGCTACACTAGTCCCATCTGCTTGCATTTGGTCCATATCCCTCCGAACCTGTCCTGTCCATGTACCAAAAGTGAATGTCCGAACAGGGACATGAACCCTGGACCCTGAGATTAAAAGTCTGATGCTCTACTGACTGAGCTATCCAGGCGGATCCTCCATTTAAACATTTTTAAACATCTAACTTATCAGGCACAACTTTGAACATCCATGCGTCTCTTCTAAAGGATTATGGATTCAACCTCCACAGACTGGTCAGTACTACGTGGAAGCTAATCAATGCAGTGTGCTTCCTAAGCCATACTTCCTGCTTTCAAACTTGTAAATGAACCTGCAGTTAAAGCTACTGCAACCAGGTTTCTAGCAGATAAAAATAAAATAATACGGCTTGAATTCTGGAGTCTCACTAATGGAAAGGTCATGAAAACCACAATCAGAAATAAATGCCAAGCAACTTCAGCTCCAAATAATCAATGCACTACTTCAGTAATTGAAGTGATATTCACTTTGAAGCAACATATCTATGGAATAAAGTTGAGACACTAAATACTGCAGATGCTGGCACTGGGCAAGAAACAAAGTGCTGGAGAATTCAGCAGGTCAGGCAGCATCTGTGGAAAGAATGGACAGGCCACGTTTCAGGTTGGGACCCTTCTTCAGAATATTGCAGAATCAAGTTGCCCTGCTCTGAGCTGGCTCCAAAGAATTTTTTAAAGAGCATTACCTAAGGATCACAACTTCTAGCAAGTACAAACAAATCGTTTTTGTACTGTGTAAAATAAATCTCATTAAAAAAAATCTGGTTCTCCATTTCTAGATTTATACTTTAGTGATGATTAAAGGTGGCTATTCTGCTGTCTATCATTTATCTAAATGTGTTGCATGTCAAAATCTTGCACTTAGGCCGCAAGCAAGTTTACAACAACTAAGTCCAACAACACTCAAGATATCAACACCATCCAGGACGAAGCAGACCATTGACTGGTATCCCCTCTGCCATGCTAACACTGCTTCACAGTGGCTACAGTATGAAATGTTGCACTTTGACCTGCTAATTTAAGGAGAAAGTATACAGTTAATGCCAAGACCCTTAACAGCTTTGATGTACAAAGGGTTCTTGGGTTGCAAGTCTATAACTCGCTGAAAGTGGCAACACAAGTAGATAGAGCGGTAAACACGGTGAATGGTATGCTTGCCCTCATAGGTCGAAGCATTGAGTATAAGAATCAGAAAGTCGGTGCAGCTTTAAAGAACTTTGGTTAGGCCATTATTGGAGTATTGTGCACAATTCCAGCTGCCTCATTACAGGAAGAATGTGAAAGCTTTGGAGATGGTGCACAAAAGATTTACAAGAATGCAGTCTGGATTAGAGGATACTAGACCAAGTGGATCTGTTGGGCCCAAACCTCTCCTGCATTGGTGCAGCACTCCCTCTCTCCATCCCTCCCTCCATTCCCCCCTTCCCCCTCCCCTCTCCATTCCCGCCACTCCATCCCCGTCAACTCCCCTTATCCTCCTCCCCCCCCCCTCCCTACGCCCCCTCCCTCCAAGGAGATAGATTTAAACTTTAAAATGTGAATAACTTTAAAAATATAACCGATTTCAATGAAACTTCTTCCATTGGCACCAATGGTGAGTAATGTGGGCCTAAAATTGTCGCGCTATCGTGTACCATTTTGGCTGTAGCTCAGGAACAAACAAACAAACAAACAAGAGTTTTAGTATATAGATTAGCTGTTAAATTAGACAGACTTGGATTATTTTCTCTGGAGTGTTGAAGTCTTAAGGGAGACCCGACAGAAGTATATAAAATTATAAGAGTCATAGGGTAGACAATCAGAGCCTTTTTTCCCAGGATAGAAATGTCAAAGACTAAAGGCCACGGCTTTAAAGTGAGAGGGGCAAAGTTTAAAAGAGATGTGCAGGGCCAGTTTTCTTTGTATAGAGAGAGATGAGTGCCTGCAACGTGTTGCCATGGTGGTGGTGGAGGCAGACATGATAGTGGCATTTAAAATGCTTTCAGATAGGTGCAGATAGTCAGGGAATGGAGGGATATGGATCATGTGCAGGCAGAGGAGATTAATTTAACTTGGTCTCATGTTCAGCACTGGCATTGCGGGCTGAAGAGCCTATTCCTGTGATCCACTGTATAGAGGATACTAGACCAAGTGGATACGTTGGTCTATATCTACAAAATACACTGCGGTTGTTCACTTAGTTTACTCCAACACCTCCCAAACTCAAAACCTCCATCACCGTAAAGGACAAGGCCTTCAGGTAACACAGGAACATCACCACCTCCAATCTCCTCTCCATGTCATACACCACCATGATTTGGAAATATGGATCATTTCTTCATTATTACCGGATCTACATAATTGAACCCGCTCTCCAACAGCATTGTAGAAGTATCTTCATCAGAAGGACAGCTATAATGATGCAATAAATGCAGTAAATGCTAGCCTTGGCATTTTACATGTTCAGGTAACTTACAAAGTGTAAATATTTTGAAATAAATAATTGCATTTGCATAATACAAAATTCATGTGCTATTCAACACCGATCGAAGCTGCAACCCTGCAGCACAATGTGCATGGAACTGCAGGGACAAACACACAGCGGATGACAGATGCAAGACCATGGCCCATGAATGCTTCAAGGAATCATTTTATGCACTGAAGTGCAGTGTGGTAGATCAAGCCAGCTTGGAGTAAGGACTGGAGGCTGAATATCCTATCCAACTGTCGAATGCTTAGATCTTGATAACACTTCCTTCCTGAATGCTTCCTTGCTAGTTCACCCTCACTACAGTGAATAAAGAATGTATGGGGCTCACAGGAGCTATTGGGGAAGTGGACTTAACTGGGAGGGTGGATTAAGGGGTGGTCTTAGAATCTTGGAATCAGATGGGGGAGATGATTAGCATAGAGATGATTAGGCTTGAAATCAAAGTCAACATGAAGAGAGCCATAATGTCCTAGATGTCCAGATCACCTCTCATTCTTTGAAATGTGTGGGAAGGAACTGCAGATACTGGTTTAAACTGAAGATAGTCACAAAAAGCTGGACTAACTCAGCGGGACAGGCAGCATCTCTGGAGAGAAGGAATGGGTGACGTTTCAGGTCGAGACCCTTCTTCAGTCTGAAGAAGGGTCTCGACCCGAAAAATCACCCATTCCTTCTCTCCAGAGATGCTGCCTGTTCCGCTGAGTTACTCCAGCTTTTTGTGTCTATTCTCATTCTTTGAAACTTTAAATAGAGGAACGAATAGGAACCTCAAAGAAGACCAACTCCAGTGTCAGAAGCCATGTGCCATTTACAACATGCAAACGATGTTGATCATAGTTTTGTTTAGTTTATTGTCGTTTATGATCATCCATCACATGCCAATTGATGTCACCCTGCACAGCCAGTAACAGCTCTGTGGCTGTGGTATTCTACCCCCCTCGTGCCAATTACCTGCTAGAAACATATACACTATGAGAGGCATAGATAGGATAGATTGTCAGAACTAACTCCCATGGTGGAAATATCAATGACTAGAGGGCATAACTTTAAAGTAAGAGGGACAAGGTTTAAATAACTTTTGGGGCTTTTGTTTTACACACACACCAGTAGATGGTGCCTGGAAAGCTCTGCCAGGGCTAGTAAAGGAGGCAGATATGAGAGTACACTTTAAGAGGCTTTTAGTTAGGCACATGGATATGCAGGGAGTGGTGGGATATTGATCATATGCAGGCAGATGAGATTAGGTTATCTTGGCATCATGTTCGGCACAAACATTGTGAGTCGAAGGACGTGTTCCTTGCGCTGTGCTTTTCAATGTTCTTTGTTCGATTAAACACAGTCTAGTGTTAGATAAAGTTCACTTGATGAGCCCTTATTAATGAGGTTTCCATAAGATTTTGATTGATTTTTAATTTAATTACTTTTCAGGTTTTGGGCATCAGCATTCTCGGAAGTGCCATCATTTATTGGCAAAAACGTTGTCACCGTTGAACTGGGTAATCCAAGTCGAATGCCTGGATTTATAGCCCGAGTTGGACTCACAAGAGTAGGAATGAGACCTTATTGCGTGTGTTTTATGACTGCAAAGCCAGGATGATGAGAGTAACATTCAGGGATGAACATCCTCCACCCTAAGACTTAGTCGGACAGTTTGTCATGCAGATAATGGACCAGGCCATTTTAAATATATTCCTATAAGCTGCCTATGAATAGAACTTGATGTCTTATTTAAATAATTAAAGAAAAACACTCATTTTAATATTGTTGAAGAAAGTTTGGTGCAAGAAGTGGAAGTGCGATTCAGGTCGTCAACAAGGAGGACACAACTGGAGATGCTGGGTCTCGATCCGAACATCGACCATCCCTTTGCCTCCTCAGAAGCTGCCTGAGCTGCTGAGTACCTTCCAGCAGTTTGTATTGTGCATGTTAATAAGTCTTGAGACCTATTTTAAAGTTGGCCTTGGGCCTTGTTGTTGAGAGTGGCTTCATTAAGTCGTTACACTGGGAAATGTTAGCATGGATATTTGAATAAAAATCAAGCGGCATGCAACGATGAACAAGAGAGCTTAATTCAAATCCAACTAGAACAGCTGAGGTACTTACAATCAATGATTGTAATACAAATGTAGAATTAAAATTGCAAAACAGTAATTGTTTCAATTAAACTTCGTGAAGTCATGGAGTCATAGAGTTATACAGCACAAAGACAAGCCCTTTGGATCACCTTGTTCATTCATGTTGTCCAAGTTGCAACATTGGGCTTGACCTATTTGCCAGCATTTGGCCCATAGTCCTCTAAACCCCTACATCTGTCCTATAATTGTAACTGTATTCACTTATACAGCTTCCTCTGGCAGCTCATTCCAGATAAGGACAACCCTCCGAGTGAAAACGTTGCCCCTGACATCCCTCTTAAATCTCTGCCATCTCATCCTAACCTTATGCCCTTGTTTTCTAATCTTCCACCTTGGGAAAAAGACAGTGAATGTTCACTTTATCAATGACCCTCATAATCTTGTATACCTCAATGTCACCCCTCACCCTCCTACGTTCCAAAGAACAAATGCTAGCCTATCCAATCCATCTGAATAACTCAAATCTGCAACCCTAAGCAAGATCCTAATGAATCTCCATTGCACCATTTTCACCAACTTAATGACATCTTTCCTGGCAGTCTGTTTGTCTTTTTTCCCTTTTTGTTTGTGTGTTGGTGTTGGGGTGGTTTTTGTTTTTGGCTGTGTATGTGTGGGGGGTGTGGGGTGTATTCCTGTATTCCTATAGCTGGGTAACCATAACTGCACACAGTACTCCAAGTGTGGTCTCCCAACAACTTACACAGCCTCATATGATGTACCAACTTTTGTACTCAATACCATTACCACTGGAGGCAAGTGTGCCAAATACCACCTTCATCACATTGTTCACCTGACTCACCACTTTCAGGGAACCATGCACCTGTATTCACAGATCTATGTTCGGCAACACTCTCCAGGGTTCCACCATTTACAATGTTCTGTGGAATTACCCATTGCTATAACCCTGGCAACTCCAGGAACCTACTTGCTGGTGCATAGTTTGAGTTTTCGCCAGAACTACTCAGCTCCAGACCTCATCACAGCCTTACTCTATGCACTGAAGTAAGAGATTAACTACACAGTAAAGTGAAAATGACTATAGTTGGTAGCAATAGACAATAGACAATAGGTGCAGGAGTAGGCCATTCGGCCCTTCGAGCCAGCACCGCCATTCAATGTGATCATGGCTGATCATTCTCAATCAGTACCCCGTTCCTGCTTTCTCCCCATACCCCCTGACTCCGCTATCCTTAAGAGCTCTATCTAGCTCTCTCTTGAATGTATTCAGAGAATTGGCCTCCACTGCCCTCTGAGGCAGAGAATTCCACAGATTCACAACTCTCTGACTAAAAAAGTTTTTCCTCATCTCTGTTCTAAATGGCCTACCCCTTATTCTTAAACTGTGGCCCCTGGTTCTGGACTCCCCCAACATTGGGAACATGTTTCCTGCCTCTAACATGTCCAACCCCTTAATAATCTTATACGTTTCGATAAGATCCCCTCTCATCCTTCTAAATTCCAGTGTATACAAACCTAGTCGCTCCAGTCTTTCAACATATGACAGTCCCGCCATTCCGGGAATTAACCTAGTAAACCTACGCTGCATGCCCTCAATAGCAAGAATAGCAGTATAGTATTTGGCAGAGTGTGGCATAAAGGAGCCCAAGTTTAAATTGAAATCCAGGGAAAATAGGAGAAAACACTCATGTGTTAGAATCAGTGATGACATACCAATAAACACAATGATCGAGTCTGAGCAATTATAGCATTGGGAATGTGTAAGAAGCAACGGCAGATGTTGGTTTACACTGGAAATGTTCTATTTAAGAAAACAAGTGATCAAATTCTTGTGAGCAGAATAATGGAATTTATTCCTGTTCAGATTTTAAAGAGTTGCATAGATTTCCAAGGTTTGTGCTTTAAATTAGAAAAAGGTAAATGTAAATTAGTTCATGTCATAGGAGCAGAAGCAGGCCATTTGGTCCATCAAGTCTACCCACCATTCAATCATGCCTGATCTAGCTTTCCCTCTCAACCCCATTCTCCAGCCTTATCCCCAAAAGCCTTGTCACCCTTCCAAACAAGTATATGTTAATCTCCGCCATATAAATACCCAATGACTTGGCCTCCTCAGCAGTCTTTGGCAATGAATTCCACAGATTCACCCGACCGTCAGTCTGAAGAAGGATCTCGACCGTCAGTCTGAAGAAGAGTCTCAACCCGAAACGTCACCCATTCCTTCTCTCCTGAGATGCTCAGTCTGAAGAAGGATCTCGACCGTCAGTCTGAAGAAGGGTCTCAACCCGAAACGTTACCCAGTCCTTCTCTCCTGAGATGCTGCCTGACCTGCTGAGTTGGGCAGGATAGCAACGCTATTCCTTGGGGCGCAGGAGGCTGATCTTGGGAAGGTGTGTAAAATCATGAGTGGAAGAGATAGGTGAATGCAAAGAGTCTTATTTGCGGAGTAGCAGAATCAAGAAGGAGAACGGGTTTGAGAGGGAAAGGTAGAACAACCGTGATTGAATGGCGGAGTAGACTTGATGGGCCGAATGGCCTAATTCTGCTCCTATACTTTATGAACTTACTCCAGCATTTTGTGAATAAATACCTTCAATTTGTACCAGCATCTGCAGTTATTTTCTTACAAATAAATTCCTCCTCATCATCCTTTCTAAAGGTACGTCCTTTTATTCTGAGGCTATGACCTCTGGTTCTGGACTTTCCCACTAGTGAAAACATCCTCTCCACATCCACATGAGAAGAAACAGTAACGGCTTCCTGCTCAACAGTTTAGTTTTCTATCTTCAATTGTTTCCCATGTTAATCGAGAAAACAAATCACTGCGATCTCCAGCCAAACATTTTTGAGCATTCCAAGCTATGCAGTTGTGGCTGACTGCCACTGTCTGAGTCTAAACTCAACAGCAGCCTGAAAGTGCAGGCCTGTATTCCTTCACTAGCACACAAGCAAATACATTCACTGGTGCAAATCACTACATCACCTTGCAATGCATAAATAATACACATCCTATTGTTTAGCTCAGTTAGAACAATTCCTTTTTTAACATTCCCACAGCTTAAATCAGTCGCTCACTGTGTAAACATAACTTTCTCTGATTCTACACTTGACTTACCTGGATTCCTCAAGTACATAAGATTCCAGAACAGTGGGTGAATTCCCAGATATACTTACATTTAAAAAAGATCTTATGCAAGACTGTCTAGGGTTATTTGGAATGTCTAAAAAAGCTCTCTCAATAATGAAATATTTCTGAAGATTTAACAGGATCAATTTGATTTCCATGGCTATCAAAACACTATACATTGCATTAGGGACCGAATAACCTTAACTTAATTGTTGTTAAATTAGTAACTTAAAACTATTTCTTTGTTTTGATGAAATGTCTGACTTGAAATGTTAACTCTGTTAAAAACCTAACCGTCGAAATAATCCACCTTGGCTATGATGGACTTCACTGCTGAATATCCTGTTAATATTCATCCCTGGGCTCACACATGAAGAACTGCTGCACAGGCAGAGTTCTATAAAATGGCCCACATCAATAGAATTAGTTTATGCGCTGTACCTTTCTTTGACTCTTCAGTCTAACAAGTCTACACCAAATCCTAAACCAATAAGCTTAAATTCACATCCTCCCAGATTCAACAGGGTGGCCCAGCGGCGCAGTGGTAGAGTTGCTGCCTTACTGCACCAGAGACCTAGATTTGATCCTGACTATGGGTGCTGTCTGTACGGAGTTTGTACCCTCTCCCTGTGAACATGTGGGTTTTCTCTGTGTACTCCAGTTTCCCCCCACATTCCAAAGACGTGCAGATTTGTAGGTGAATTGGCTTCTGTAAATTGTCCCTAGTGTCTAGGATAGAACTAGTCTACGGGTGATCATAGTTGGCATGTACGTGATGGGCCAAAGGGCCTGTTTCCATACCATATCCCTAAATTAAACTAAACTAAACACTCACCTGTACACTAGGAGCAATTTATAGTGGCCAGTTAACCTACCAACCTACATACTGAGGACGTGGGAGTAAACTGTAGCACCGGGGGGAGACCTGTGTGGTCACAGAGACAGTGGGCAAACTCAACACAGGCAGCACCCGAGGTCAGGATTGCTCCTGGGTCTCCGTGAGACAGTGGTTCTACTAGCTGTGCTACGGTGCCACCAATGTATCCAGCAGTTTCTTTTTTATCACTGACTGAATGCTAATGTTTTAGGAATGGCTCAATTGTTAGAAATTGGAAATAATATGCTGATAATATCAGCTTGCTAAATTCAAAGTTTGGTGAGATTTTCAGTTTAGTGGTTCAGTTTCAGTTTAGTTTAGAGATACGGCATGGAAACAGGCCCTTCGGCCCACCGAGTTCACGCCAACCATTAATCACGCGTTCACACTAGTTATCCCATGCACACTCGGGGTGATTATAAAGGCCAATTAATCTACAAACCCACATGTCTTTGGGATGTGGGAGTCACAGCGAGAATATGCATACTCCACACGGACAGCACCCGAGGTCAGGATTGAACCTGTGAGGCAGCAACTTTACCACTGAGTCACCGTGCCAAGATGTTGATGGTTTACACCATTAATCCATTTTGCACAGATTGCTTATATTCATCTCAAGGTAAAAATCTTTGACTTTGTCACAGTTTTATTTCAGCAATTCCTTTAAAGATATGGTACATAACTAATACCTAATTATTGCTGCCTACATCCCTTGTTTAAAAACCTAACCGTCTAAATAATCCACCTTGGCTATGATGGACTTCACTGTTGAATATCCTGTTAATATTCATCTCTGGGCTCACACATGAAGAACTGTTGCATAGGCAAGGTTCCATGGTATGGCCAACATCAATAGAATTATTTTTCATCATATGCACTGGCAAGATACCAAAGCTGGAAATGTTCTATAGGAAATGCCAGTACTTTCAACTGCATTTGGTATTGAGGGTACATGAGTGAAAGTTCTTACATATTTTTGTCTTAGTAGAATGGAAGTTAGATTGACACTGAGAAGGAGAATTGCAAAGATATTAGCAACTTTGGAGCTTTTGCAGGAGACAAATAATTTGGCTGTTTTTAAAGTACAAGAGAACACTGTAAGATGTAACACACTTAACTGAATTAGGTGGGAGATGTTTATGTGAGTTTCCGTGTTATTGTCCGCTGTTGTTTGTATGCTCGGGTTATTTCCATGACTGAGTGGTAATGAAATCATGCTATCTGATTTTGCACAGTAAATAATTTCCTTTATTCACAATATGAAATTGAAATTGCTATTTGAAAGTTAGCAAAATAAAATATATCATAGATATATTTCGATTGTGGCTGCTTAACACTGGGTAATATCAAATTGCGCCCAATCCTACCCATTTCCTCATGCTCCATGTAATTAATAGTGCATCCCTACTATGTTCCCTCGGTTATGGGGAGTCAGTAGAAGAGGCAGTAAGTCCAATATATCCAGCCACCTATCTGCTTTAATATTAACTGAACCTAAAATAAATGTCTTGGGGAAGTGGTTTGACTTTATGTTGGTAATAATGATTGCCTGGGACTTGTATTGAATGAATGCTATGTGCCAGGGTCTGATGGTGGAAGTTTGATCCGGTTTAGTTTAGTTTATCAATGTCACATGTACCGAGACACAGTGAAAAGCTTGTTTTGTGTTCTCTCCAGTCAAATTTTACAATACGTGGCTGCAATCATACAAAAGCAAAAGTGAGAAACAGCACGGAAAGAGTTGGCAAATTCGAGCACCTTCCGTTGCAACCATCCTGCAACTTTCAACTTTCAAGTCTCCGATATTAGGTCTGAACTTAATCTAAGGAGATATGCCTTTCTTATTTTCTAATTTTTCGAGGTCCGGGGCCTTAATGCAGATAAAGTTGCTTCATTTTCTAGAAACAAGGAAATGCAGATGTTGGTTAAAACACAATAGGACACTAAGTGCTGGAGTAACTCAGCAGGTCGGGCAGCATCCCTGGAGAATATAGATAGGAGTTGTTTCGGTCTAGTGCCAAGTGTCACTGGAGGCAAATACCGCTGCTCCCCGTCCCTGGTTCCTTCTGCTCTCCAACTCTACAACCATGTTTTGACCTGGACTCGCTACCACAGCCACGTGTGTATCCTCAACACTTACCTTCACTCTTGAAAGGTCAAGATGAAGCAGTTTGAAGTAGCGTGGCCTAGGACTGAGGAAGTCCAACAACACCCTCTCTCACCAACCCGAAACGTCACCTATTCCTTTTCTCCAGAAATGCTGCCAGACCCGCTGAGTTATATTTTGTGTCTATCAGTGTTCACCAGCATGGCAGTTCCTTCTTACACATTTGTCTGCTCCACTGCAAAATCTCCTCAAGGTGTGCCTACTTTGAAGAAGTTCTCATCTTCTCTCCGATGAGAGTTCTGCAACATCCTTAATCGCTGAAGGGTCTCGACCGAAACGTCACCTTTTCCTTTTCTCCAGAGATGCTGCCTGACCTGCTGAGTTACTCCAGCATTTTGTGTCTATCCTACAGAGAGAACCTGGGGCAGAAAGAATTGTCCTACAGCAACCACAGCCTTTGTTCTAGTCAGGATCAATCGGTGGAGAGTCTTTTCCTGGATTTCCATTGACTTCAAATGATTAACGCTCCCTCCTGACAACCTTGGTCAAATGCTGGCTGGATCTCACTGGCATTTACTCTCACGTCACCTCAGAAATTTGGCTCTTTCATCCTCGTTCCCGCCAAGTCTGTAAAAGGATCTGCGGCCAAGAGGGCCAGAAGATGCAACACAAATTGTTCACATACACAAATAAAATGTTATTGATTCAAAGTAACAACTCCCCTGAGGGAATAATCTGTGAACAAACTCGGGAATGTTCAGACAAACAATACATTTAATGCTTAGATGAAGGAGTAGAACAAGAAATGGTCAAATATCAAGCCCAATCCTTCCACATAATTCTCGACCAAACAGTGGGCTCTACCTATGTATTGGATTTACGTAGGGAAAGTTCTGTACAATGTTTGCGAAGTCACCATTATTTACAAGAAAAGTCTGAAGTATTCATGAGCCCCTATATCTGGCCTGATGATATAATGACAGACCAGATTCCCCTTTGTTTCCACACTCCCACCTTTCTGATAAGACTAGAGGGTCCATCAAGATCCATTAGGTGTTCAATCGTATCCATCTATACATATGCTTAACTACTTCAATATTTTGTCCGTACAATTGCGTATTTAGTGAGTGCAAAAATTCCATCTAACTTTGGCAACCAAATCATATTGTGGCCTGGAGGGAGCTTTATAATCTTTCATGAGAAGGGGAGCAAAGACCAACCAATGTGGAAAGAGTGGGAAGTCACTCATCAGTGGAAGGTCAGAAGCTTTCATGATTCTCCCTCGTTATGAATTCTAGTTCCTACAACAGTGAGAACGTCGTCGTTTTGGAAACAAGGACATTTCCAGCAAACAACAGCTACTTCTGCAGAAAGTTTGAAAGATTGCTAAATTGTGAAACCATAAAATTGATCAACTGAGCAAAAGGCAAAGTACGGGAGGAATCCAGCGGATCATGCATCATCAGGAAGAAGGTTCCAGACCTCCTAATGTGTCGCCTTCCCGTTGAGTGCCTCCAGCACCTTATCTTTTGCTCAAGATTCCAGCATCTGCAATTTTTTGAGTCTCCATAAAATTGATAATCTAATCATCCTTGATATTAATAACTTGTGGTTTAGTTAAATATCCACATTTCAATAACCTAGATACTAACATTCCATTCTATCATTTCAGGGATTTATTATTAGGCATCACTGTTGTGACCGACTGAGTTACTTGCGAGGTTCTGGAAGTTCATACCTCACACTTTGAGCAATGAACTGATTCTGGATTATTTCCAAGTGAAAGTCAAAATGTTGAATGCAGTCTCCTTCGGACATTTTAAAGAAGGCAGTGAAGAAAGCTAATGGCATGTTGGCCTTCATAACGAGAGGATTTCAGTATAGGAGTAAAGAGGTCCTTCTGCAGTTGTATAGGGGCCCTGGTGAGACCGCACCTGGAGTATTGTGTGCAGTTTTGGTCTCCTAATTTGAGGAAGAACGTCCTTGCTATTGAGGCAGTGCAGCGTAGGTTCACGAGGTTAATCCCTGGGATGGAGGGTCTGTCATATACGGAAAGATTGGAAAGACTGGGTTTGGATTCACTGGAGTTTAGAAGGATGAAAGAGGATCTTATAGAGACGTATAAAAATTATGAAAGGACTGCACAAGCTAGATGCAGGAAAAATGTTCCCAATGTTGGGGGAGTCCAGAACCAGGGGCCACGGTCTAAGAATAAAGGCGAGGCCATTTAAAACTATGGTGCCGGCTCCGTGGCACATTGCGGGAGCCTTCTGCAGCCGCACGGTAGATCCAGGGAGTCTTCTGCTTCTTACTGAAGAAGAATAAGGTCACAGCTTAAGGATAAGGGGGAAGTCTTTTAGGACCGAGATGAGAAAACATTTCTTCACACAGAGAGTGGCGAGTCTGTGGAATTCTCTGCCACAGAAGGTAGTTGAGGCCAGTTCATTGGCTATATTTAAGAGGGAGTTAGATGTGGCCCTTTTTGCTAAAGGGATCAGGGGGTATGGAGAGAAGGCAGGTACAGGATACTGAGCTGGATGATCAGCCATGATCATATTGAATGGCGGTGAGGGCTCGAAGGGCCGAATGGCCTACTTCTGCACCTATTTTCTATGTTTCTATGTTTCTATGTTTACTGGAGCACTGTATCGATCTTGTTCCCATCAGCTCCCAGCATTGCCCAGTTGGACGATGTTTAGTGTTTTTCCTGCAACCTCCATTGCAACAATCTTTTATTTCAATACAAAAAGACCGTAGGGCTGTGCATCTTGACAGCACAGAGCAGAAATAGACCGTGTGCCAAATTCACTGATTGTTTTTTAATAGATGCTTAGAAAATCTGGCAGAACAGGTCACTATCTCGAGCGCAGATCTCTGAAAAAAAATTGCTCCCATCCTTTAGCAACAGTACTGCTTTTCATCAACGCTAGCATGGTAAAAATAACATCTGCAACATAAATATATAATTGAACTCCTGTGTTTCAAGTACACATTCAAGGCTGACTTGGTACTTTCTTGAACTCGAGAGAAATCAAGTTTTGGGATTAAAAGTTGCCACTTTTCCACCGCCTTGCTCCATCAAATTATCATTACATTGACTTAAATCTTGCATACTTTCCTTGAACAATTTCACCCATATGGAAACCAGTTTATTCCACAGATCAGCACTGTACAAAGAGCTCAATGCAGACACTTTTAAAAAGATGACCTATTAGCCCCCTCTTCTATTTTCTCCCCATTGCTCTGCATTGTTATCTTTTTATTATTATTGAATCTGATTCCATTTCTCTTTCGAGTCATAGAGCGCTACAGTGACAATATATTTCTGACAATATATCCTAGAACATAGTCTTCATTTCATCTTCTCGTTTCTCTTGTCAATTGCAGTCCCCATCACTTACATCATCCTGGGTATTTTTTGACAGATCAATAGTGGCGACACGGTGGTACAGCGGTAGAGTTGCTATCTTACAATGCCAGAGACCCAGGTTCCATCCTGACTTTGGGAGCTGCCGGTACAGTGTTTGTACTTTCTGCCTGTGGGTTTTCTCCGGGTGCTCCGGTTTCCTCCCACACTCCAAAGATGTGCAGGTTTGTAGGTTGATTGGCTTCTGTAAACTGTTCCTAGTGTGTAGGATAGAACTAGTGGACAGATGATTGCTGGTCGGTGTGGACTTGGTGGGTCAAAGGATTTCTAAATTAAACTAAACTAAAGGTCAAAGAGTTATTTACGTCAGAAGTTGTGTGAAGTCCACACATTTTGAATGTGCCAGGAACAGTTGATTGAAGCTGCCAGAACACTACACATTCCATCTGTGATAGTTGTTCACAGTGTTCACTGATGATAGCAATGTCAGGCAGTTTCGATCAGATGTTCGCTAAATACAAATGATCTGTATTTAAAGAAATCCAGATCTATTTCTGGATCAATCTGTTTATCATCAATCACACGATTTTTAAAAAAAACTAGATTTGAGATACTGGATTCTTTCCAGGGAATCATTTGAATTTAATCTATATGGTGGACAAAAGACAAGTGCACAAGTGTGCTTGCTACACATCATATACCTTAAATTTTGTGTCTTCTGATTAGTTTATCTCCTGTCTGTCGAGAGGTCATAAGGCCATAAGTGATAGGAGTAGAATTAGGCCTTTTGGCCCATCAAGTCTATTCCACCATTCAATCATGGCTGATCTATCTCTCCCTCCTAACCCCATTCTCCTGCCTTCTCCCCATAACCTCTGGTACCTGCACTAATCAAGAATCTCTCTACCTCTGCCTTAAAAATATCCACTGACTTGCCCTCCACAGCCTTCTGTGGCATTCTTTAAAGAGCTTCTCTTTATTTACTCTCACAAAAACCTTTCAGATTTTGAACTCCTTATGAAATTGTTCCTAAATCCTGCCTGCTCCGACTAGAAAATCCTTCAACCTCCTGGGTTCCTGATATAATAATAATAATAATAATACATTTTATTTATATAGCGCTTTTCATATACTCAAAGACGCTTTACAGAGATTTTGAGAACATAGGGGAAATGAATAAATAGATAAATAAGTAAATAAATAAATGAACAGAGAAAGGAGACAGAAGGTGAGGTGACCTTCAGTGGTTGAAGGCAGTACTGAACAGGTGAGACTTCAGCGATGTTTTGAATGTGGTGAGTGTGGGGGAGTCTCTAACGGTTTGGGGTAGTGAGTTCCATAGGGTGGGAGCAGCGATGGAGAAAGCCCTGTCCCCCCAGGATCTGAGTTTAGTCCGGATGTGGGGGGATAGGAGATTGGCAGCGGCAGAGCGGAGGGTGCAGGTGGGAGTGTGCCTGTGGAGGAGGTCGGTCAGGTAGGATGGGGCCAGGTTATGGAGGGCTTTGTAGGTTATGAGGAGGATTTTGTACTGGATTCTCTGGGGGATGGGGAGCCAGTGGAGTTTATAAAGGACGGGGGTGATATGGTCACGGATCGAGGTGTGTGTGAGTAGACGGGCAGCGGAGTTTTGAATGTATTGAAGTTTATTGATGATTTATGAGGGTGCGCCATAGAGGAGGCTGTTGCAGTAGTCCAGACGGGAGGTGATGAAGGCGTGGATGAGGGTTTCTGCAGCTGTGGAGGAGAGGGATGGACGGAGACGGGCAATGTTTTTGAGGTGGAAGAAGGCTGTCTTTGTGATGTGTTTGATGTGTTTGCCGAAGGAGAGGGTTTGATCAAGGATGATTCCAAGATTCCGGATGTGAGGTGAGGTGGATACTGGGAGACCATCAATGTTGAGGATGAAGTTTTGGGTGGATTTGGTGAGCATTTTTGGACCAATGATATTGATTTCAGATTTGTTGCAATTGAGTTTGAGGAAGTTTGATTGAAGCCAAGATTTTATTTCAGTAATGCAGTTTGTCAGTATAGAGTGTGTGGTGGAGGAGATTGATTTGGTGGAGATGAGGAGCTGGATATCATCGGCAAAGCAGTGGAAGTTGAGACCATGACGGCGGATTAATTGACCAAGGGGGAACAGGTAGAGGATGAAGAGGAGGGGGCCAAGGACTGAGCCTTGGGGGACACCTTGGGGGAGGGGAGCGGTGGGGGATTTACAGTTGTTAATGGAGATGAACTATTCTACAGCATCCATCTTACGTTTCTCAAGTTGGTTCTCGTTTTAAGTGTATTTTTATTTCAAGCAGCTGAAGACAAGAAAAAGATTTTATCAGTGTACATCAATTGTACAGCCCTTTGTTACTACTCTTCAATTATATTCAAGCAGCTTATACCCTGACTTTAGTACCTGCATGCACAATGAGAGCACAGGCAAGCTTGAATTGCCACTTCCAGTGATTCAGTTAGTATATGTACTTGATCTATTCTTCTCCTTCTTAGGCTATCCCTTGAATTCGAGGATGACTTGCTTTTTTTCCGGTTTTGTGGGCTTTAAGGTAACTGATGAGACCAAGATAAGAACAGGGCAGCACAGTGGTGCAGGGGTAGAGTTGCTCCTTACAGTGCAAGAGCCCTGGTTCAATCCTGACTAAGGGTGCCATCTGTAGGGAGTTTGTACATTCTCCCTGTGACCGCGTGGGGTTTTTCTGGGTGCTCTGGTTTCCTCCCATGCTACAGGTTTGTAGGTTAATTGGCTTCAGTAAGTTGTAAAATAGTTCCATCCATGAAGGATAGTGCTAGTATACTGGGTGATCGTTGGTCGGCACATACTTGGTGGGCTGAAGGATCTGTTTCTGCTCTGTATCTCTAAAATCTCTAAAAAAATCTGAAGGCTCTTCCACAGATGTGTGGGAAGTTCACGATGGGACAGGCGAGTCGGTGGTTTGTGAGGCACCATGCTCATCCCTCCATTTATACAAGGCTTCAGACTGATCCCAACATAAGGCCTCAAGGTTCACAATCCCATCCCAATTTTCTCTTTTCCACTTTGAGTGGTCCTGGATCTGGGAGGCCTGGCAGTCAGTCAGAATTCATTTTTAGGAAGGCTTTGGACACATCCTTGAAGCTTCCATTCTGTCCACCTGGGAATCACTTCATGCCAAAACTCAAAATGGATACTGTCAGAGGTCTGTTGTTAGGCAAGCAGATAATGCGGCCTGCAATAACTGAGTGTAATTCGGTCATCCTTGCATTAGTCATTGAACAGCAGTACTTGGACAACACTTGCATTCAGAGGGCAAACTTCAACTCATCATCAACTCATTCACTGAAGCACAGAAGATGATGAACCTGAAACACAACATTCACAAAACAAAGGGCTTTCATCAACCTGCCCCCACTATCCAACACCACGCTCGGACGATGAACTGTCATGGTGAGATCCTGGACAATGCAGAACCTGCGTGAAGGTGGATATCAAAGTTGGCATTTACAATATCCTTCAGTGTACCAGCAGAGCCCTTGACTGACTTTGGGAAAGGGTGCTTGAAGACTAAGACTTCAAACTGAAAGCACGGAACACTCATAATCCTTAAAAAAATGCTATTTGTTGCTCTATGCTAAATTAATGATTTCAGCTGGTATCACTGCTGCCTTGCTCTTAGGAGGAAAGCTCGCTTCCCCCTATTGACTATAATAATACTGCTAAACATGCATGTAATATGCTTGTCTTCATAAGTCGGGGCATCAAATATAAGAGTCAGGAAGTCATAATGCAGCTTTAATGAATGAATGAATGAATGAATGAATTACAGGAGTTGTTCAGACTGCATTTGGCGTGTTGCATCTAGTTCAGATGTCGGAGATTATGGGGAGAAGGCAGGAGAATGGGGTTAGGAGGGAGAGATAGATCAGCCATGATTGAATGGCGGAGTAGACTTGATGGGCCAAATGACCTAATTCTACTCCTATTCCTTTGGACATAACACATTACAGGAAGGATGTGGAGACATAGGAGAAAGTGCAGACGAGGTTTACCAGAATGATCCCTGGATTAGAGGATATTAGCAAGAAAGGCAGGTTGGTCAGACTTGGACTGTTTTCTCTGGAACACCAGAGGTTGCATGGGGACCTGATAGAAGTACATAAAACTATGAGAGGCAGAAATACATCAAATTATGAGAGGCAGTGGAGGCCAATTTACTGGATGAATTTAAAAGAGAGTTAGATAGAGCTCTAGGGGCTAGTGGAATCAAGGGATATGGGGAGAAGGCAAGCACAGGTTACTGATTGTGGATGATCAGCCATGATCACAATGAATGGCAGTGCTGGCTCAAAGGGCCAAATGGCCTCCTTCTGCACCTATTTTCTATGTTTCTTTGCTCAAAGGGTGCTGGATACCAGATTGGAGTGAGGAGGCAGATACATTAGATGCTTTTAGATAGGCACATGGATTTGCAGGGAGTGAAGGGATATGGATCATGTGCAGACAGATGAGATTAGTTTACCTTGGCACCATGTTCAGCACAAGCTTTGTGAGCTGAAGGGCCTGTTCCAGTGCTGTACTGTTCTACATTCTAATAATAATAATGCTCCGCTTAAAAAGAGCCTCTTCATAAAGATTGGAATGCGACCTGGCAGTATTGGCTCTAGTGCTGAGAATGTCCTGTAGATTCATAAATTATGATCAATTGAGTCGCATACGAATTGCAGAAAATATATCCCTTCAGAAAATATTTGGTTCACGAACAATACATGGGAGAAAAAACTAGAAATAAAATCAAATTTTCTATCTTTACAAGAAGCAAGCTGCTGGAGAACTTCATAGGAAGGAACTGGAGATGGCGGTTTATACCAAAGGTAGACACAAAGTGCTGGAGTAACTAAGTGGATCATGCAGCATCTATGGAGAAAAGGAATAGCTGACTTTTTCAGGTCAGAACCCTTCTTCAGACTTCTCACTGGCTGACCTGCTGAGTTGCTCCAGCACTTTGTGTCTATCTGTTGGAGAAATCAACAAGTTAACATGCTTTCTTCCAATATTTACTAATTTCCCATGTTATAAGTTCTTGACCAGAAAAGGTTGACTATCCCTTTGCCTCGACAGATGATGCTTGACCCCAAGTTCCTTCAACAGCTTGTTCTTTTGCTCCAGATCTCAGCATTGGATCAATAGCCATGAAGGCACGCCAATGCCTCGACTTCCTGAGGAGACTGAAGAAATTCACCATGCCTCCAAAGACTTTTACAAACAGCTGTGGATGCACATTGAAAGCATGCTGTCAGGGTGGTTGGTTTGGTTAGGGCCATCACAGCTTGGTTTGGGACCAGCACTACCCAAGACCGCAAGACATTGCAGTGTGTTGTAAGTGTTGCCCAGTCCATCATACAGGGCAGGCTCTTCACCACTGACACACATTGCCTAGGAAAAGCAGCCAACATAATCAAAGACTTGTCCCTACTTTCATTGGGCAGTGGATACAGAAACCTGAAAGCACACACCGCCAGACTCAGGAACAGATTGTTCCCCTCTGTTTTCATGCTTCTGAGTAGTCCTCCAATAAGCTAGGATACTGTCGGATCACCTCTACCCCAATGTGGACATTGGACATTGTCTCTGGAACTGCAGTACAATGCTGAGAATTATAGTCTAGACTACATCTTCTCCTTTGCTCTACTTCAGTTTGGCTTGATTGTATTTATCAGTATCAGTACAGTATTATCGTGCAGTGGTGAATTGCTGCTTCACGGTGCCAGAGACCCAGGTTCGATCCTGAATAGTGGTGTTCTCTGTACAGAGTTTGTTCTTACACCAGATTGTTTGGTTTGGTTTTGCCCGAGATTCCACTATCTGCAATCTCTTGTGTCTCCAAGTTACTGTCGAGTCCCCGTTTCACTTTAGATTTCAAAAATCCACGGTATTTACCTCGTGCCTGGTATTTTTCATTAAAGTTCTCTTTGCGACATTTCTTAAACGCTTGTCGCCTTTATCTAACATGGTCAAACAATGCCAAATGGGCGCAGAGTTTAAATAGAAACGGAAAATGCTGGAGTTGCTCATCAGGATCTTAGGCATTTGTACTCGAATCCATGTATTTCCATCAGTTTCTGTTTTTACTTAGGCTGTGCACTCGTTTGTTTTTTTAAATCTCCCCAAGTCAGCAGGTTGTGATTAAAAGAACAGTTATTGGGCTTTTGTGACTTAATCTCTCATCAAGGGAGATTAGCCACCCTGGGAAATAATGAAGGAGGAGGAGTGTACTTTAACTGTGCAGACTCCATGTAGACTTCTCCATTCCAGAGTGGGACAGGGTTCTCTTGAAGCTTGGACTTTCGTTCCCTGCCCTTCCCCTCCCCTCCCCTCCCCTCCCCTCCCCTCCCCTCCCCTCCCCTGCCCTGCCCTCCCCTGCCCTCCCCTCCCCTCCCTTACCTCTTCGGGCTCCTCCCGGCCGTAGAGGTACATGTCCCCGCTGAGAGAGGACGGCGTTCAACTCTCGGCTGCTTCCATGGGACAAGTTAGCGCAGACTGGACTTCTGCAACGGGGAGGCGGCGCCAGTCTCGGCAGAGAGAAGGAGCGTTTCCACCCACCCACCGACTCCAACCCCCCCACCCACCGACTCCAAACACCACACCACACCACACCCTGTTGGACGGCGGCCCCCGTTTTCACCGGAGTGACAGTCCGGCTGGGACCGAGGAAGTGCATTACCCGGCGCTGCCCTATGACATGTTTCGGATGACCAGCCCCCCCCCCCCGGTCGTTCAACCTCGTCCCGGGACCTCAACACTAGCAACCCCCCCCCCAACCCCAACCCCAACCACCGACCCCCGGCTTGCGATACCCTGGGCTTTTTACATTCCGTGCCCTCGACCCCTTCCTTGTTACCCAACTCTGCGGTTACACGAGTCAAAAGTTGGCATCAGTTACCACAATAGCGAGGCACGAATTATTTTGCGCCAGGAATGCATATGTGGGAAGCAACGTAAACGCTGATGGCAGCCTCTGATATCATTCCCCTTTAGTCATGGCTTACAGTATGTGGTGGTATTTTTAGTTTAAGGAGATAATTCTAAATATAGTAAACTGCAATGGCCCAAGATCCTGAATCAGACCCATGTAGTGTGAGAAAATAACTGCAGATGCTGGTACAAATCGTAAGTGTTAATTCACAAAATGCTGGAGTAACTCAGCAGGTCAGGCAGCATCTCAGCAGAGAAGTGTTGGGGTTGTTGTGACTTAAACACGCCCACAGAACTGGCCACCAACATGGATATAAATGACAAATGAAAATAAAATCATTTGCGTTTTTCATTATCTAAGTAATTGTAAAGAATACTTTCCCAAACAGCCTCTCTCATTCTACACAGCCTCTCTCATACATCCCAGTATACACACACACACAAGTCGAAGTTCCGGCTTGGATAGAGAGGATGTTTCCACTAGTGGGAGAGTCTAGTCTAGGACTAGAGGTCATAGCCTCAGAATTAAAGGAGATGAGAAGGAATTTCTTTAGTCAGAGGGTGGTGAATCTGTGGAATTCTTTGCCACAGAAGGCTGTGGAGGCCAAGTCAATGGATATTTTTAAAGGGAGATAGACAGGTGTCAGGGGTTATGGGAAGAAGGCGCCCTTCCCCAAGGTCGGGAAGTCTATAACTAGTGGGTATTTATTCACAAAATGCTGGAGTAACTCAGCAGGTCAGGCAGCATCTCAGGAGAGAAGGAATGGGTGACGTTTCGGGTCGAGACCCTTCTTCAGACTGATGCCAGGTGGGCGGGACAAAGGAAAGATATAGGTGGAGACAGGAAGATAGAGGGAGAAATGGGAAGGGGGACGGGAAGAGAGGGACAGAGGAACTACCTAAAGTTGGAGAAGTTAATGTTCATACCGCTGGGCTGCAAGCTGCCCAAGCGAAATATGAGGTGCTGTTGTTGCAAGCTCCCCCTCTATAACTAGTGGGGATAGGTTTAAGGTGAACAATATTCACACAGAGGGTAAGATGAAGTGGTAAAGGCGGTACAATTAGGACATTTAAAATACATTTGGACAGGCACATGGATAGGAAAGGTTTGAAGCAACATAGGTTAAACACAAGCAAATGGGACTAGCTCAGTTAGGCAACATTAGGGCAGAGACATGTTGGACTGAAGGACATATTTCAATGCTGTATATTTTCCTGTTTCTCGTGAATTCAGGCCTGACTAGACTGGGTTCTCACCTTTCACCCCATCAGCCGTCGCAAACTGCAAATAATCCTCTGACATTTTTGCCACCTCCAACGGGATCCCACCACTAGCCACATTTTCCCATCCCCACCCCTTTCTGCTTACAGCAGAGACTATTCCCTTTGCAACTCCCTGGATCACTCATTACTTCCCACCTAAACCATCCCCTGCCCAAGTACCTTCCCCAGCAACTGCAGGAAATGCAACACCTGTCCCTATATCTCCTTACTTGACTCTGTCCAGGGACCCCGACAGTCCTTTCAGATAAGGCAGAGGTTCACTTGCACCTCTTCCAACCTCATCTACTGTATCTGCTATTCCAGGTGTGGACTCCTGTATATCAGTGAGACCCACTCGGTGATTGTTTCACTGAACACCTTCGCTCAGTCCGCCTAAACATACATGATCTTCCAGTTGCCAAACACTTTAACTCCCCCTCCCATTCCCATACTGATCTTTCTGTCCTGGGCCTCCTCCATTATTAGAGTGAGACCAAACTTAAATTGGAGGAACAGCATCTCATATTTTGCTCGGGCTGCTTACAATCTAATGGTATAATTCTTGATTTCTCTAATATCAAGTAACCCTTGCATCCCCTCTATCTCCGTCCCTCCCCCATCTTAGTCATTGTACGAGTTTTACTGTCGTCCAGTTGAGTCCCTCTGTCTGTGTACTCACTGTCACCTTTTGCATGGCCAACAATGGCTTAATGTGTGTCCCACATTTCCTTGATTATCATTGCTTTAAGCATATCTTCCATTCATTTCTCCTGAATACCATCTATACCTCTAGTTCCCCTTCACCTGACTCTCAGTCTAAAGGTGGGTCTAGACCCAAAACGGTACCAATTCCTTTTCTCCAGAGGTGCTGCCTGACCCGCTGAGTTACTCCAGGTTTTTGTGCCTATCTTTGGTTTAAACCAGCATCTGCTGTTCCTCTCCATACATTTAAACTGGGTTTATGTTCAGGAGGAAAAATCACAGACAGTACTAAATATTTCTGAAATAGCACTTCACTTAGTATAAACAATTTAAATTAATGTTTTGAGGGATTTTTTTCAAATGCTTTCAAACAAACCTCTTATTCATTGCTGTCATAGTCCTCTGTAACTAAATTTGCAGGTTTCAGTATTAACAGAAGTAGCCATGGAAAGCAAAATCCTTGAACAATGCACAATTCAAAATTGGGAGACTACTGAGATTTAAGAAACTGGGAATAATGTACACCTAAAAAGTAATGCCAAACTGAATCTCCTCAAAGTTTTGCATCCATGTAGATTGAACTCCTCATTGCCACTTTTCTTATCAAAGGCAGACATCTCTTGCCCTCTGTTTGTATTCTCAGATATTTTTCCTTGTTTCTTCTGGACATGTTAATGTTGCCAAGATGATTTTTTTGTTTGTGTTAATTTTGTCCCATCTGCATCCCTCGTGAATGTTTCAGTCCTTTTCTCTGGTTTGGTGTAGTGAGAAATAAACACTTTTGTTCCTCAGCCATAGTGATCCTGAACAGGATCATGGAAGATGTTTTACAAAAATATCCAATAATATCCTGTGTAGGACGGAACTGCAGATGCTGGTTTAAACCGAAGATAGACACAAAAAGCTGGAGTAACTCAGTGGGTGCTGGAGAAAAGGAATAGGTGACATTTCGGGTCAAGACCTTCTTCGTTTCGGGTCGAGACTCTTCTTCAGACTGAAGGGCCACGACTCGAAACGTCACCTATTCCTTTTCTCCAGAGATGCTGTCTCTCCCGCTGAGTTACTTCAGCTTTTTTGTCCAATAATATCCTTATCTCTTGTCCACACTAATTATAGGAGCTGTTGGATAGAGCACAAGACAGATAAGCTACCCAAATTTGACTTCCCTTTCCAAAACCTAGGAGTTTAAGACAACTGTAGATTAGCACTTTGGCTTGTTTGCTTTTCCTTGACCAAGGGAATGTGTCTAATAATAACACATCTACTATTGCCTAAACTCTGATCAGAAAATGCAGCCTATAAAGGTTGGAGCCCTTGATTACAACTGGTCCCTGAATAAACTTGATCAGTCTGTAGAAACCCTTATGTGAAGAGGCTTGCCTGAGCAGGATAGGAACACTGCATATTGCATTGTCTGTTACTTAATGACGTTAACTGCCTGCAAGGAATCATCTTCCAATGACAGCCTTTATCTACTCTGTACATGGTGGACAGCTTGATTGTAATCATGTATAGTCTTTTCGCTGATAGCATGCAACAAAAAGCTTTTCACTCTACCTCGGTGCACGTGAAAATAATAACAATAAACAAAACTAATAAACATATCTCCACTATTAATCTAGATACAGGACCAAACTACATTGACAATGTTTTTTTTCTTCATTGTCACTCATGCAAAGGCCAATCCCTCAATGGTCATCAGCCTTTCTCTCCACTTTCAGCATAGCTACAGTGTCAGACTTCCAAACTGACATCAATTTCTGATTGTTAAGAAGTTTAACCTATTTGCAGATTTTGAAGTGCTTTCATTTTCTCACATGACCTTGCTTCATTGGTGTGGGACCAGATCATGTTCGAACCCACCGGTATTCCATATTTTGCCCCCCACTGCAATTTTATTTGCATAAGTATCCAAGAAATTAGCCACCCTGTGGACCTTGGTTCTTGGTTCTTGGTCCTCCAAAATATTCCAAATGGAATTAAAACTGGAGGTGGCGATGGACTTAAGCAAGAAGGGCTTCTTGGAGAAGAGCTGCCTTAAATTTAGTTGCGTCTGGTTGAGTAACTATAGTAGGGTGAAGACTATTCCATGCTTTAATTGTGCAAGGGAAGAATGAATTGCTATACACATCTGTCTTGATAGCTGGCATCTTAAATTGAATCGAATGCCCTCGTCTACTCCTGATAGGTTTGGGTTTGGTGTAGACGTGGTAATCTATGTAGAGCTGACCATTTAACATTTTGTAAAAACAGGTTAAATGGTGGGCTTTATAGACAATAGACAATAGGTGTAGGAGGAGGCCATTCGGCCCTTCGAGCCAGCACCGCCATTCAATGTGATCATGGCTGATCATTCTCAATCAGTACCCCGTTCCTGCCTTCTCCCCATACCCCCTGACTCCGCTATCCTTAAGAGCTCTATCCAGCTCTTGTATGCATTCAGAGAATTGGCCTCCACTGCCTTCTGAGGCAGAGAATTCCACAGATTCACAACTCTCTGACTGAAAAAGATTTTCCTCATCTCAGTTCTAAATGGCCTACCCCTTATTCTTAAACTGTGGCCCCTTGTTCTGGACTCCCCCAACATTGGGAACATGTTTCCTGCCTCTAACATGTCCAACCCCTTAATAATCTTATACGTTTCGATAAGATCTCCTCTCATCCTTCTAAATTCCAGTGCATACAAGACTAGTCGCTCCAGTCTTTCAACATATGATAGTCCCGCCATTCCGCGAATTAACCTAGTAAACCTAGGCTGCACGCCCTCAATAACAAGAATATCCTTCCTCAAATTTGGAGTTTGTAAGGTTTCCTTTTATTTCTACTGGACTGAGACTCGCAGTACACAATATTATTTTGTAGTAATGTTCGGTGTTCCGGATGTGTCCTGCTTTACATCGATGAGCCCATATATCGACTGTTTCATCTAACAGCAATGCTTGGCGCGTGGGCCTACCAGACCTCTTGGTTGTTAATAATTTTAACTCCTCTTCCCATTTTCCATACTGACCATTTTGTTTTGGGCCTCCAACAATGCCAGAGTACGGCCACCTGCAAACTAGAGGTACAATAGACAATAGACAATAGACAATAGGTGCAGGAGTAGGCCATTCAGCCCTTCGAGCCAGCACCGCCATTCAATGCGATCATGGCTGATCACTCTCAATCAGTACCCCGTTCCTGCCTTCTCCCCATACCCCCTCACTTCGCTATCCTTAAGAGCTCTATCCAGCTCTCTCTTGAAAGCATCCAACGAACTGGCCTCCACTGCCTTCTGAGGCAGAGAATTCCACACCTTCACCACTCTCTGACTGAAAAAGTTCTTCCTCATCTCCGTTCTAAATGGCCTACCCCTTATTCTTAAACTGTGGCCCCTTGTTCTGGACTCCCCAACATTGGGAACATGTTTCCTGCCTCTAATGTGTCCAATCCCCTAATTATCTTATATGTTTCAATAAGATCCCCCCTCATCCTTCTAAATTCCAGTGTATACAAGCCCAATCGCTCCAGCCTTTCAACATACGACAGTCCCGCCATTCCGGGAATTAACCTAGTGAACCTACGCTGCACGCCCTCCATAGCAAGAATATCCTTCCTCAAATTTGGAGACCAAAACTGCACACAGTACTCCAGGTGCGGTCTCACCAGGGCCCGGTACAACTGTAGAAGGACCTCTTTGCTCCTATACTCAACTCCTCTTGTTACGAAGGCCAATATTCCATTGGCTTTCTTCACTGCCTGCTGTACCTGCATGCTTCCTTTCATTGACTGATGCACTAGGACACCCAGATCTCGTTACGTCTGTCTTGGAGAGTGTTCCACCCCAATGAATTTAGATGTTCGGTAACGCTCGCTTTTCTTTCATAGGTATTTGTAACAAAACGAGCTACCTATCTTTGGACACGTTCGATGGAAGAAATGTTTTTATTTGTGTATGGATCCCATGCTGCAACTGCGTAGTCCAAATGTGGTCTAACAAGGGTGAAGTATAACTTCTCCTTGATAGAAGTTGAACAATGATAAACCTTGCGTCTCAGAAAATTTAGGACACCTGTTGCTTTCACCGTTGCATGATGAGTCTGACCATTCCAACGTAGATCGTTCTGTAATTTGATGCCAAGATACTTGGTCTGTTTGGATTCTGCAATGGTGGCACCAAAGATATTATATGATGTTTCGTCTGGTTTCCTCCTCCTGGTGACACGCATGGAGGATTAAACTGCATCCCCCATTGTTGTGATCACTCAACCGAGTAGTTGAGATCTTTTTAGACAATAGACAATAGACAATAGGTGCAGGAGTAGGCCATTCGGCCCTTCGAGCCAGCACCACCATTCAATGTGATCATGGCTGATCATTCTCAATCAGTACCCTGTTCCTGCCTTCTCCCCATACCCCCTGACTCCACTATCCTTAAGAACTCTATCTAGTTCTCTCTTGAATGCATTCAGAGACTTGGCCTCCACAGCCTTCTGAGGCAGTGAATTCCACAGATTTACAACTCTCTGACTGAAAAAGTTTTTCCTCATCTCAGTTCTAAATGGCCTACCCCTTATTCCTAAACTGTGGCCCCTGGTTCTGGACTCCCCCAACATTGGGAACATGTTTCCTGCCTCTAATGTGTCCAACCCCTTAATAATCATATATGTTTCGATAAGATCCCCTCTCATCCTTCTAAATTCCAGTGTGTACAAGCCTAGCCGCTCCAGTCTTTCAACATACGACAGTCCCGCCATTCCGGGAATTAACCTAGTAAACCTACGCTGCACGCCCTCAATAGCAAGAATATCCTTCCTCAAATTTGGAGACCAAAACTGCACACAATACTCCAGGTGCGGTCTCACTAGGGCCCTATACAACTGCAGAAGGACCTCTTTGCTCCTATACTCAACTCCTCTTGTTATGAAGGCCAACATTCCATTTTTGGAGAGCATCTTTATTATCAGCTGACTTAATTGGACGGAACAGCAAACAATCATCAGCGAATAGTCTGGTCGTGCTTGTGACTTTTTCATGGATGTCATTAATGTAAAGCAAAAACAGATGAGGGCACAGTACTATGCCCTGAGGTGTACCACTTAACACTGGATGCCAATCAGAGCTTTTTCCATTCACACACACGCCCTCGATCTGACCTGCCCTTGGATCAGTTAATGTGGCATCTAAGATCCAGAGCCCTTCCATTAAAAGGTTGCAGGGTGGAGCAGTCGGCCAGTTGCTACCAGAACCCAGACATTGACACCAGAGACCACCCCAGCAGAATCACACGGATGAATTTAGACAGGTTGAAATAAAGAGCATTAAAAAAAAAAATTTGAGATTATTATAAAAACTCTTTGTTAAAAATGTATAAGTTCATTAACGTTATACAAATAAACAAAAAAAAACTCAACCTAAGTCTGCCTTTTAATGACAGTCAGCGACTCCACACTACTGCAGACACAAGAAACTGCAGATGTTGGACCCTGAGCAAGAAACAAACTGCCGGAGGAATTTAGCAGATAGGGCAGCACCTGTAGCGAGAAATGGACAGTTAACCTTTTAGGTTGGGAGCCTCTTCAATACTCAAGAATTCAAGATACGAACTTGATAAAGGGTCCTTACCAAAAATGTTGTGTTCCATCTCTCTCTGCAGATGCTGCATGATCCACTGAGTCCCTCTAGTCATTTGTATTTTACCCAGATCACTTGCTGAAATGCGCAATCTCTCTTAAGCTTCAATCAATCATGTCTTGGAGCTAACCTCTGAACATGCATGCACACAAGTGTCATCTGCATACCACAGCTCAATGACAAAGGTTGGAATTACATTGGTTCCGCAATGGAGGTGACATCATTTCTTATTCATACCGAAGATTAGTTCTTGTCCATGAGGAAGTTTGATGGATATGAGGCACAGTATTTCAGCAGAAAAAAATTGAGAGAAGTTTTGGATTAATGATATGGCTTTACTTGGACTTGGTGCACAATGGAATTGAATCTCTGGCTGACCCTTTGGATAGAATCATGAATGGTAGCAAACTCCAGGAAATGTGCAAGGAGAACCATTAGCACTCTACATGTATAGTGTACAAGACAAAGTGCTGGAGTAACTCAGCAGATTAGGCATCGTCTCTGAAATACATGAATAAGTGACGTTTTGGTGTCAGGACAAATCCCAGGCAGTGTGCTACCACTGTGCATGCACTATTTTGACCTTATGCAATTTTTTTAATCTATTAATTCAGAGGAACTATGGAGACATTTTCCCTAAATATGGCTGGCTTCAGAAATGTTGTCATGATTCAAGTCGACCTCCCCGTGGTGAGCCCTGTCAACTGACCTCAGTCAGGCGAACGACAACAAACAGAGACAGCAGAAGCAGAAGCAGCTTCATAACTTCTGCTGCCTCAAACGCAAGAAGACGAAGAAGAATGTATCTTCAATGAACTAACAAAGGCTCACTTCCCAGACTCACCTTGAATAATCATATATGCCTTTGCTGTTCTTTGTTGCAGTTCCAGTTTCGACCTTTTCACTATTTGCATTAATGGCATCAGTACAGCCGCAGGTTCTGTCAAAGATCCAGCAGTGTGCTGCAGGATATCCACGAATGACCAGGGTGTATAACATTTTCCACTTTCTATGGCTTTGCAATTGCCAGGTTCCAGTCAATTCCTTGTGGCTATTAGTACATCATCTTGATTGCTTGGCAATGATCTATACCTTATCGAATCTTACCCATTAGAGTTTGACAGATCTTTGGTAATGTTTGCATTCCATAAGGCAATCTTTTGCATGAATAAAAGCACTAATGGCATTCATTGTCAAATACCCTTGACTCTACGTCCCCACGTGAAATTGAGCATATGTGTGTTGTTCACTGCCAATTGTCTCATTCAGTGTCACCTTGAAATCAACACGGTCAAATAATTTTCTCTATTTTAGGCACTGCTACAATTCTTGTCACTCTGGCACCTTTACTAAAACCACACATTGTTCTGATTTGTCTAATTCTTCCTCCATCCAGTTTTCATGCATGTGGGATAGATTTGGACCTTACAGTAGAGTCAAGAGTGTTTAATTGTCAAATGCACCAGAAATGGAACAATGCAATTCTTACTTGCTGCACATTAATGTGGCAAATAAATATACAATTAATAAAAATAATACAATAACTATTTTGGTAGGGTTGTACAGTGTGATTCAAGAACCTGATGGTTGATGGGGACGAAGCTGTTCTTGCACCTGGAGGTGTCAGTTCTCCGTCTCCTGTACCTTCTTCCCAATGGCAACAGACGGAGAGAGCATGGCCAGGATCATGCTGGTTATGTCATGATAACCTTCAATATCAATTTCGCTATTCTTGAATAGTTTTGCATGGTTTTGCATGGTTTTGCACATCAAGTCTAGATGTGATTTTGAAACACACAAGTTGAACACTCCTCTCTAATCCAGCTTCAATTCTCAGACCCAATCTTTACCCATCGATGATGATTAAATATTATAATCAGGTAGAACCACAGGTAGACAAAAGACTACAGGTGCTGGAATCTGCAGTGAAAAAACCTGATGGAGGAACTCAGCAGATCAAGTAGCATCTGTGGAATATAATAAACAGTCATCATTTTGGGTTAACTGGCCATTTCCCTCCAAAGATGTTACCTGTAACTACAGGCTTGTCTCATATCAATGGCAGGGAGGTTACTGGAAAAAGTTCTGAGTGACATGATTAATTTTTACTTGAAGAAGCAGGTTTCCATGTTTGGCTGGTAGAAAATGACTTCCACAATGCATGGTTTTGTACAGACATGATTTCATCACCACTATCAATTTTCAACATGTTATTTGCTTCAAAATATTTTCATGTATTTCATCAAATAAAACTGAAAAGCATATGCACTCAACTGTATACACCAGAGAGAATAACCATTTGCATCGTTCCCAGTTTTACAATGAATGCAGTTTCTGTTCAGGCAAATTAAGCATGGTCACAGTTTGTCCTGTGCTTTCTATTTGATTTTCTTTATTTACTACAATGCAGCATTTGCTGTGGATTCAACCTTATCTTTGCATGAATTTAAAGTTAAAAACTCTCTCAGGTCTTCCAGTTACACCGCATGATGTATTACCTCGTGCATACTGCCAGATTCAAAGACATGGCTCTTTTTTTTGCTATCTATCCTCGTCAATTTACAACATATGCATGTTCATTCGTCACTTACTTCAAAGCTGTTAAAGCCGTGTATATAGACAAGTACAGGGGCCCAGGGAGAGGTTTGAGTCAGTCGGTTCAGCTCTCCAAATACAAGCGGCACAATGGCGCAGCTGGTAGAGCTGCTGCCTCACAGCTCCAGAGATCTGGGTTCAATCCACCTCGGGTGCTGACTTTGCACGTTCTCTGAAAATGCCAGTAAAACCTATTGACCCTTGTATACTGTCTCAGTGAACTATTCCCATACAGTAGTGCATAATCTAAGATTGTACCTAGGTAAAGTAATACTTTAATGAACTACATGCAAAAAAGAATTTCACTATTGTACATGTGACAATAATGTACCATTGAACCATTGATCCTTGAGACCTCGTGCATTTCCTCCCACATCCCAAAGATGGAAGATATGTAGGTTATTTGGCCTCTGTGAATTAGTCCTAGTGTGTAGGGAGTGGATGCAAAACGGGATAACACAGAGCTAGTGTGAACGGGTGATCGATGATTGGTGTGGACTTGGTGGGCCAAAGGACCTATTTCAAAGCTGTATCTTCAAACAAAACTAAACCTCAAACATGTATGCTTATGCACACTCAAACATGATTATACATATACATGCTGCATTTATACATATGCATGCTGCACTCAAATAATTTATTTGACTGTTATATTCCAAAGGAGACTGGTATTGTTCAAGTTTAGCATTACATTCATTCATTTCCCTCCAATAACAACTCCCCAAATCCGTCAACTGGAATTCAGTATAATTTCTAATCCTTTCATATCCTCCATTCATCATAATAGCTACCATATTGCCTAATTCACAGCTGAATCCTCATTAGCCATTCCTATATTGGAGGCCAATAAATGAGGTACTATTCTGCTTGAGAATATTTTTCTCTAAATTTATGTGGCATATTTGTTTTTAATTTCTGAGAGTAGCAATCTGATAGGGTTAGATTTCTTGCTGACTTGCTCCCAGAGGTATCATTTGGAAATATGATATAAACGGGTGTAATGGTTTGATGAGGACCTAATATTCACATTGGCCCAGTTTCTAGGGATTATCATTCAGGAAATGAGTCTCCCCCTCCCCCTCCCCCTCCCCCTCCCCCTCCCCCTCCCCCTACTCTTCCACTTCGCCCCCACCAATTCTATTCAATCATCATTTTCTATTTTGATAAACCAAATAAATATTATGGTGTCATAGTGTTATGCAGCACAAAAACAGGTCCTTCTGCCCAACCTTACCATGCTGGCCAAGATGCCCCAACTGAGCTAAACCCCTTTCCCACATTTGGCCCACAAATGAACGCGTCTATTTGGCATGGACTTATAAATATTAACTTCAGTTGATAATCTAACTCAATAAACTAAAATAATAATAAAATTATGAAAGGACAAATTATCTATATACCACATAACTGAAGGAAATCTGGCACATCAAAGCTTAAAAATGTATACACTGCAAATACATTTTCAGCTGTTAGCCATTTACTTGTGATATTTGCTCACTCCTTCTCTCTCCTTTAACAAAGCCTCACCTGCCGAGTATGTACCAGAGCAATGTATTTCACAACATTTTTCATTTTGTATTATGATCTGCAAATACCCTCCATTAACCCATTGACCAGAGGACCTCTATAAATTATGCTAATGGAAATCCTGGCTTCACCCTGTCAGTTAGACAATAGACTGGAGGTACTGGAGTAGGCCATTCGGCCCTTCGAGCCAGCACCACCATTCAATGTGATCATGGCTGATCATTCTCAATCAGTACCCTCTTCCTGCCTTCTCCCCATACCCCCTGACTCCGCTATCCTTAAGAGCTCTATCTAGTTCTATCTTGAATGCATTCAGAGACTTGGCCTCCACAGCTTTCTGAGGCAGTGAATTCCACAGATTTACAACTCTCTGACTGAAAATGTTTTTCCTCATTTCCGTTCTAAATGGCCTACCCCTTATTCTTAAACTGTGGCCCCTGGTTCTGGACTCCCCCAACATTGGGAACACGTTTCCTGCCTCTAACGTGTCCAACCCCTTAATAGTCTTATATGTTTTGATAAAAAACCCTCTCATCCTTCTAAATTCCAGTGTGTACAAGCCTAGCCGCTCCAGCCTTTCAACATACGACAGTCCCGCCATTCCGGGAATTAACCTAGTAAACCTACGCTGCACGCCCTCAATAGCAAGAATATCCTTCCTCAAATTTGGAGACCAAAACTGCACACAGTACTCCAGGTGCGGTCTCACTAGGGCCCTGTACAACTGCAGAAGGACCTCTTTGCTCCTATATTCAACTCCTCTTGTTATGAAGGCCAACATTCCATTTTTGGAGAGCATCTTTATTATTATTGTGGACGGAACAGCAAACAATCATCAGCGAATAGTCTGGTCATGCTTGTGACTTTTTCATGGATGTCATTAATGTAAAGCAAAAATAGATGAGGGCCCAGTACTATGCCCTGAGGTGTACCACTTAACACTGGATGCCAATCAGTAATGCCAACTGTACCACAAACTGTTGCCTGGATTAGAGCCACCAACCTGTCCGCCGCTCGGACTGGAAGCGTCTTCTGCCCCGACAGCTCCCAAGAGGGTGTACCTGTTTGCAATAGGCACAGCCTAGTCTACGTTTACTCCCCTTTGAAACGATCTCCCACCTTCGCTCGACCTGGACCCTTGGCGTGACAGCCTCACAGTAGGTCCTGTCCAGGAAACTCTCGTATTCCCGGATGGCTCTGAGATCATCCAGCTGCTTCTCCAACACCACAACACGTCCATTCAGGAGCTGCACCTGGACACAATTCTTGCAGGTGTAGCTCCCAGAAACTCCAGCGGTGTCCCTACCTTCCCACATCCTGCAGGAAACACACTGCACCAGCTTGTCTGCCATTGCTTTAGTGTCAAAAAACAAATCAGGCTCAAAAACAAGTGTATCCTCCTCACCTCAGCCTCCTCGCCGAAGACTCGCAGCCAAAGACTCGCACTTTTCCCTTTTCCCTTTTCCCTTGTTTCCTTTTCCTTTCTGCTTCTCTTCCCTGACGTCTCTGCGACTTAAAACTCGTTTGTTTTTCTCTCCATCACAGTCCAGGCAAAGGACTCCACCCTGAAATGTCAACTCCATTTCTCCTTCCCCGGATACCACCTGATCTGCTGAATGTTTGCAGCATTCTGTTTCTATTTCAGTACTTGAAAGGCTGAACTGGAATCGCACATTGACACCTACAACTGTTACTCGTGAGTAGGCAACACTGAAATCTTATCCCAACCCACCCACCACTGCATCTATTGTTAAACACACCTTTAAGCTATCTAACTCATTAGTGTTGTCCAGTGCAAGTAGAGATGGAGGGAGAGATATGTACAAGAACTTGTGTCCAATTAATTAAACTACAACTGCAGCATTTTACTTTGCTATTTCGGCCATTTGTGTTTAAGGCTACCTCAGAAGTAGATCCATGCACTCTTCTAAAGAACTATTTGTATGTGAACCTTTCGCTCAGTCCGCCTTAACCAACCTGATCTCCCGGTGGCCGAGCACTTCACCTCCCACTCCCAGTCTGACCTTTCTGTCATGGGCCTCCTCCAGTGCCATAGTGAGGTCCACCGGAAATTGGAGGAACAGCACCTCATATTTCGCCTGGGCAGCTTGCACATTGGTGTGAACATTGACTTCTCCAACTTTAGATAGTTCCTCTGTCCCTCTCTTCCCCTCCCTCTTCCCTATTCTCCCTCTATCTTCCTGTCTCCACCTATATCCTTCCTTTGTCCCGCCCCCTGACATCAGTCTGAAGAAGGGTCTCGACCCGAAACGTCACCCATTCCTTCTCTCCCGAGATGCTGCCTGACCTGCTGAGTTACTCCAGCATTTTGTGAATAAATTCCTTTGATTTGTACCAGCATCTGCAGTTATTTTCGTACACTATTTGTATATGCTAATTTACAAACAAAGTTTATTGACTGTAAGCAGTGGCGAACCATTTTTAATTTATTTCAGCTACTGGGAAATTTTATGTCACAGTAATCTAGTGCGAGTGGGAAATGTCTTAAGACACTTACATAATGGATCTCCTACTTTTGTAATCACTTCAGAAAAGTCCATGAGTTTTCAGTAACCAAACACTTAATAACCAGGAAATATTTACACTCTGCTTTCAATATTAACATTTGATCAGCAAAATATGTACGGGTACCTTGGAGCATAGAAGAGTACAGCAAAAGTACAACCCGCAATGTCTGTGCCAAACATAATGCCAAGATAAACTAATTGCAGCTGCTCCTTATGTATCCTTCTACTCCTTATGTATCCATGTACTTATCGAAAAGCTTCTTAAATGCCACCATCGTAGCTACCTCCAACATCACCCTTTGGGAGTGCATTCCAGGTACCCACCACTCTTTGTGTTAAAAAAAACTTGCCCCATACCACTCCTTTAAGCTTTGTCCCTCTCACCATAAAGTTATGCCTGCTAATCTTTGACATTTCCACCCTGGGAAAAAAGGTTCTGACTGTATCAGGTCTCCACTCAATCTCTGGCATTCTAGAGAAAAATAATCCAAGTTTGTGAATATTAGCAGAGTTTAGAAAAACAGCAGTGAAACAGACCATTCAGCCCACTGTGCCCACACTGACCATCGATCAACCATTCGCACTAGTTCTATGATAACCCATTTTCTCATCCACTCCCTATACATCGTGGGTAATTTTATGGAGGCCAATTAACCTACAAACCCGCACATCTTTGGGATGTGTGAGGAAATCCGAACACCCAGGAGGAAACTTACATGATCACAGGCAGAACGTACAAACTCCACACAGCCAGCACCTACAGTCAGGGTCGAACCTGGTTCTCTAGCATGGTGAGGCAGCAGTTCTACCAGCTGCACCACTGATATTCATTGTGTCAGTGCCTGTAACTTAATTTTTCTTCCTAATGTGAAATGCAAAAAATACACACCTGAATTTCTGGTCAGCAGCTTATTGGAAGTAGTTGTTGCCAAATATATTGGACAATACTTAATTAGTTAGATTTATAATACATTGGACAAAAACGTCTGAAGTGAACACAACTTCATTTTAGAAGCATTAGCGCATGTTTGAATTTATCTGTTGAATATAGTTAAGATATTTTTAAGGCACACAAGGCTATATTTTGAAACGTTTAAAATTCTTGACTTTGCATAACGAATCAATAGTAAATAGACCGAATGCAAACACCCCTTTGTCACATGTAAAATACGAGTATTTTTCTCACGTGGTAGTGAGCAGAGCAACAGGAAGCCATCATTTCAATGAGATCACGTCAGCTATTTCCTCTCCCCCCCCCAAAAAACACACAATTGTGCAACTTTCCGTCACAAATTAAACTGCTGATAGTTAGAATTATCTCAATTGCTTACCTCTTGTATATTCATATCATTCTGAGTTTCCAGTGAATAGACATTCAGACATTTCCCTGCACAGGTTCAGCAAAACCCTGACATCAACCATTGAATCTCGAACTGTACTCTATGCCCTTTGTTAATACTGACAATTCACAGATTAATCCATTCTAATCCCTTGATCTCTGTTCTGATCAGCATGCTGCACTGCCGTTCCAATTCACTGATATATGTAGATGCATAAATATATATTTATGTGATATATACAGGCAGCTCTGCTGCAACACAATGGTGGTATTCCTAAGAAGGCTTGCATTAGAGAAAATCATGTCACTCAATTTTCCACTATGACTATGGGAAAAGGGAGTCTGTGGGTGAGAGTTTCATGCTCGTTATAACAAAGTTATTTTTTCCTGGAGGTTTTTTTTAATAGCTCTATTTATATTTTTGATCGTCGTGTCTACCCCTCGAGGTCGAGGATGATGGTCTATGTTCCGATGTCAGAACAAAGACGCCTGTGCGTGTGTTTGTTTAACGTGTACTTGATGTTGCACTCCAAGAAGCACACGGTCCTTCACAAATCAATCAACTAATTCCAATGCCAAGGGAACCAAGATGATTGGAGCTGATAGATTTGTTGCAGCCTTCATCCGCCTTCACAGCCATTGAGTTCAAGATAACTTTATCCGCCTGGTCCGCCGTTGAGGTCTTGTACATTGGATCGTTCATAGTCAGGACCCTCATCCTCGACCTTACCACCATGGGTGGCCCTAGCAGAAGCTAGTGCTTCCGACGGCATCACTCTCGGAATCATGGGGGCACGCAAGCCTCTTCACCACAGCAAGGTGAACGATCCAAAGATAGTTTGGTACTGCAAACTAAAAATAATAATGCCTGTGCGTTACATAATTTAGTGGAGCATCATTGCACAAGTGTCAATGGTAGTGTTTGCTTATCAATTTCTAAGCCTTCTCAAGATGAAACTAGCAGCTGTTTTCTTGAGGGGCAATGAAATTTGATTTCTGTGGGAAGGTTACACGAGAAGACTTTAGACTTCACTTTAAATTTTAGAGATACAACATGGAAACAGTCCCTTTGGCCCACCGAGTCCATGCCGATCTGCAATCACCACGTAAGCTAGCACTATCCTACACACTGAGAACAATTTACAATTCACAGAAGCCAATTTACCTACAAACCTGTACAGCTTTAGAGTGTGGGAGGAAACCAGAGTATCTGGAGAAAACTCACACATTCACAGGGAGTGCATATGGCACCCATAGATAGGATGGAGCCGGATCTCTGGTGGTGTAAAGCAGCAACTCAACCGCTGCGCCACTGTGCCGCCCTGAGGTTTTTGTTCCAAGCACTGATTTTTTTTTTCCCAGGAGAGCTTTTTTCTGCTTATCAATTTCCATAATAACTTGCTGGTGATAAAAAAAAAAGTGGGTTGTTTTGCAGATAGTGAAGATAGTTGTGAAAGATTGCAGCAGGATCTGGATCGATTGGCCAGGTGGGTGGAGGAATGGTTGATGGAATTTAATACAGAGAAGTGTGAGGTGTTGCATTTTGGGACGTTTAACAAGGCCAGGACCTACACAGTTTATGGTAGGCCTCTGGGGAGTGTTGTAGAGCAGAGGGATCTAGGAGTGCAGGAGCGTGGTTCCTTGAAGGTCCAGTCACAGGTAGATAAGGTGGTCAAAAAAGTTTTTGTCACATTGGTCTTCATCAGTCAGAGTATTGAGTATAGATGTTGCAGTTGTACAAGACGTTGGTGAGACCGCATTTAGAATATTGTGTTCAGTTCTGGGCACCATGTTATAGGAAGAATATTGTCAAGCTTGAAAAGGTTCAGAGAAGATTTACGAGGATGTTGCCAGGAGTAGAGGGTGTGAGCTATAGGGAGAGGTTGAGTAGGCTGGGTCTCCATTCCTTAGAGCGCAGGAGGATGAGGGGTGATCTTTTTGAGGGAGAGAGAAAACGGGGAATTACAGACGAGTTAGTCTAACATCGGTAGTGGGGAAAATGCTAGAGTCAGTTATTAAAGATGGGATAGCTGCACATTTGGAAAGTGGTGAAATCATTGGACAAAGTCAGCATGGATTTATGAAAGGTAAATCATGTCTGACGAATCTTATAGAATTTTTCGAGGATGTAACTAGTAGAGTGGATAAGGGAGAACCAGTGGATGTGTTATATCTGGACATCCAGAAGGCTTTCGACAAGGTCCCGCATAAGAGATTAGTATGCAAACTTAAAACACACGGTATTGTGGGTTCAGTATTGATGTGGATAGAGAACTGGCTGGCAGACAGGAAGCAAAGAGTAGGAATAAACGGGTCCCTTTCAGAATGGCAGGCAGTGACTAGTGGGGTACCACAAGGCTCAGTGCTGGGACCCCAGCTATTTACAATATATATTAATGATTTGGACGAGGGAATTGAATGCAACATCTCCAAGTTTGCGGATGACACGAAGCTGGGGGGCAGTGTTAGCTGTGAGGAGGATGCTAGGAGGCTGCAACGCGACTTGGATAGGTTAGGTGAGTGGGCAAATGCATGGCAGATGCAGTATAATGTGGATAAATCTGAGGTTATCCACTTTGGTGGCAAGAACAGGAAAGCAGACTATTATCTGAATGGTGGCCGATTAGGAGAAGGGGAGATGCAGCGAGACCTGGGTGTCGTGGTGCACCAGTCATTGAAAGTAGGCATGCAGGTGCAGCAGGCAGTGAAGAAAGCGAATGGTATGTTGGCATTCATAGCGAGGGGATTTGAGTATAGGAGCAGGGATGTTCTGCTGCTGTTGTACAGGGCATTGGTGAGACCACACCTGGAGTATTGCGTACAGTTTTGGTCTCCTAATCTGAGGAAAGACATTCTTGCCATAGAGGGAGTACAGAGAAGGTTCACCAGATTGATTCCTGGGATGGCAGGACTTTCATCTGAAGAAAGACTGGATAGACTCGGCTTGTGCTCGCTGGAATTTAGAAGATTGAGGGGGGATCTTATAGAAACTTACAAAATTCTTAAGGGGTTGGACAGGCTAGATTGTTGTTCCCGATGTTGGGGAAGTCCAGAACAAGGGGTCACAGATTAAGGATAAGGGGGAAGTCTTTTAGGACCAAGATGAGAACGTTTTTTTTCACACAGAGAGTAGTGAATCTGTGGAATTCTCTGCCACAGAAGGTAGTTGAGGCCAGTTCATTGGCTATATTTAAGAGGAAGTTAGATGTGGCCCTTGTGGCTAAAGGGATCAGGGGGTATGGAGAGAAGGCAGGTACGGAATACTGAGTTGGATGATCAGCCATGATCATATTGAATGGCGGTGCAGGCTCGAAGGGCCGAATGGCCTACTCCTGCACCTAGTTTCTATGTTTCTATGTTTCTAGCAAATCATGAGAGGAATAAATCGGGTAGATGCACAGAATCTCTTACCCAGAGCAGGGGAAACGAGGACCAGAGGACAGGTTCAAGGTGAAGGAAAAAATATTTAATAGGAATCCGAGGGGTAACATTTTCACACAAAGGATGGTGGGTGTATGGAACAAGCTGCCAGAGGAGGTAGTTGAGGCTGGGACTATCTCATCGTTTAAGAAACAGTTAGACAGGTACATGGATAGGACAGGTTTGGAGGGATATGGACCAAGCGCAGGCAGGTGGGACTACTGTAGCTGGGACATGTTGGCCGGTGTGGGCAAGTTGGGCTGAAGGGCCTGTTTCGACACCGTGTTACTCTATGACTCTAAGTGATTCTATAGATAATTGACAGAAAATGCTGGAGTAACTCAGCAGATCAGGCAGCATCTTTGGAGAAAAGGAATCGGTGACGTTTTTGGCGAGACCTTCAAATTGAGAGTCGGGGAGAGGGAAAGTGATTGTATAGTTCCTGTTGCTATTGCGTTAGGTTAAATTCGGCCCATGTAATACTAATAATGTTCACTAATTTATCAATCACATTATCATCTAAATTGCTTTAGGAAATCTTACATCTGTGGACTGGAGGGTAGCCAATGTAACTCCACTTTTTAAGAAAGGAGGAGAGAGAAAATAGGGAATTATAGACCAGTTAACCTTACATCGGTAGTGGGGAAGATGCTGGAGTCGTTTATTAAAGATGTTACGGTAGCGCATTTGGAAAGTAGTGACAGGATTGATCAAAGTCAGCATGGATTTATAAAGGGGAAATCATGCTTGCCTAATATTTTGGAATTTTTTGAGGATGTAACAAGTAGAATGGATAAGGGAGAGCCAGTGGATGTGGTGTATCTGGACTTTCTAAAAGCCTTTGACAAGGTCCCACACAAGAGATCAATATATATTAACAATTTAGACGAAGGAATTAAATGTAACATCTCCAAGTTTGTGGATGACACAAAGCTGGGTGGCAGTGTGAGCTGCCAGGAGGATGCTATGAAGCTACAGGGTGACTTGGATAGGTTGGGTGAGTGGGCAGATGCAGTGTAATGTGGATAAATGTGAGATTGTCCACTTTGGTGGCAAGAACAGGAAGGCAGATTATTATCTGAATGGTGTCAGATTAGGAGAAGGGGAGGTGCAACGAGACCTGGGTGTGCTTGTATATGAGTCACTGAAAGTAAGCATGCAAGTACAGCAGGCAGTGAAGAAAGCTAATGGCATATTGGCCTTCATTGCGAGAGGATTAGAGTTGAGGAGCAAGGAGGTCCTACTGCAGTTGTACAGGGCCCTGGTGAGAGTGCAACTGGAGCATTGTGTGCAATGTTTGTCTGCTAATTTGCAGAAGGACATTATTGCTATTGAGGGAGTGCAGCGTAGGTTCACCAGGTTAATTCCCGGGATGGCAGGACTGACATATGAAGGAAGAATGGGTCAACTGGGCTTGTATTGGCTGGAATTTAGAAGGATGAGAATGGAATCTTATAGAAGCATATAAAATTCTTAGAGGATTGGACAAGGTAGATGCAGGAAAAATGTTCCCGATGTTGGATGTTGGGGGGAGTCCAGAACCAGGGGTCACAGTTTAAGAATAAGGGGTAGGCCATTTAGGACTGAGATGATGAAAAACATTTTTACCCAGAGTTGTGAAACTGTGGAATTCTCTGCCACAGAAGGCTGGGAAGGCCAATTCTCTGGAAGATTTCAAGAGAGAGTTAGATTTAGCTCTTAGGGCTAAGGGAATCAAGGGATATGAAGAAAAAGCCAGAACGGGGTATTGATTTTGGATGCTCAGCCATGATCATATTGAATGGCGGTGCTGACTCGAAGGGCCGAGTGGCCTAGTCCTGCACCTATTTTCTATGTTTCTATGTTTACATTGTCTAGAAATATCTGTATTATTTTTCTCTAAAATACTTTTAATCCTTGACTTTGTAATCCATCTGTTGACTAAAGTTTTCTGGAACTCTTAGTTCTATTGCGTGGCAGTGTGGCTCCCAATGACCACTAGGCCTCGCTGTTTTGGCCATTCCATAATCGGAGTAGGCCGCAAGCACAAGTACGGCCCAGGCAGAGGAAAGTTACATTTCACATTCAGTTTGAAAGCAATCACGATTTAAAACTCAGAACCTAGACTTAAATGCAGTTGATTACAGAGGTATGGTTGAAGTTGGCTATGATAGATATTAAGTTAAAGGTTATGGGAGGAAAATAATGATAGATGATTAAACCATGAGATCGACTTTGGTGAGACCCGACACATCGTAGCCTGGCTATCATACCAGAGGAAGGATGTGATTAAGATAGAGTGCATGCTGGGGCAGCACAGTGGTGCAGTGGTAGAGTTACTGCCTTACAGAGCTAAAGACTCGGGTTCGGTCATGACTATGGGTGCTGTCTATATGTAGTTTGTATGTTCACCCTGTGACTGAATGAATGAATGAATGAATGAATGAATGAATAAGTTTATTGGCCAAGTATGTGCATATACAAGGAATGTGCCTTGGTGCTCCGTTCACAAATGACAACACAAAAATACAGTTAACAATTAAGAATAAAGCATAACCACATCAAAACAATAAGGATACAACATTACGGTCTAAACATGTGGGTGAAAATAAACCAGAGCAAAATAGAGACTACAGACTTTGGTTATTGAGTAGAACTATCACTCGTGCAAAAAAGCTGTTTTTATGTCTGGCTGTGGCTGCTTTGACAGTCCGGAGTCGCCTTCCAGAGGGAAGTGCTTCGAAGAGTTTGTGGCCAGGGTGAGAGGGGTCAGAGATGATCTTGCCCGCTCGCTTCCTGGCCCTTGCAGTGTACAGTTCGTCAATGGGGGGAAGGTTGAAGCCAACATCCTTAGCGAATGATCCGTTGCAGCCTCCGGATGTCGTGCTTGGTGGCTGAGCCAAACCAAACCATGATGGAGAAGGTGAGGATGGACTCAATGATAGCAGTATAGAATTGGACCATCGTTGCCTGTGGCAGATTGTGTTTCTTCAGTTGCCGCAGGAAGTACATCCTCTGTTGGAACTTTTTGACTGTGGAGTCAATGGTGGCCCCCCATTTAAGGTCCCTGGAGATGATGGTTCCAAGGAACTTAAATGACTCCACAGATGTGACTATGGTGTTATTGATGGTGAGTGGGGGGAGGGGAGGGGGATCTCTTCGAAAGTCTACAATTAGTTCCACTGTCTTGAGAGCATTGAGCTCCAGGTTGTAGCGATGGCACCAGGACGCCAGCTGTGTCACTTCTCATCTGTAGGCAGATTCCTCCCCATCCTGGATCAGTCCAATCAGGGTAGTGTCATCCGCAAACTTGAGGAGCTTGACAGAGGAGCCTGTGGAGGTGCAGTCATTGGTGTAGAGAGAGTAAAGGAAAGGGGAGTACGCAGCCTTGGGGTGCTCCTATGCTGAGGGTCTGCGGGTCAGCCTCACATGCTGCTTCCTGTCCGTCAGGAAGTTGATGATCCACTGACAGAGGGGTTCAGGCACAGTCAGCTGGGAGAGTTTGTAGTGTAGTAGCTCTGGCACAATGGTGTTAAAAGCAGAGCTAAAGTCCACAAACAGAATCCTGGCATAGGTCCCCTTGTGGTCTAGGTGCTGGAGGATGAAGTGCAGGCAGGCCTGGATTGACTGCGTCGTCCACCAATCTATTGGCCCTGTATGCAAACTGCAGGGGGTCCAGCAGGGGGTTTGTGATGTTTTTCAGCTGGGCCAGCACAAGTCTTTCAAAGGTCTTCATGACTACAGAGGTAAGTGCGACAGGCCTGTAGTCATTAAGATCGGTGATCCTTGACTTTTTGGGTACAGGGACAATAGTGGAGACCTTGAAGCAGGCAGGGACAGTGCAGGTTTGCAGGGACTGGTTGAAAATGTCTGTCCCTGCCAGTTGTTCGGCACAGAGCTTGAGGGTGGAGGGGGAAACATTGTCCAGTCCTGGAGATTTCTGGCTTTTCTGTTTTCTGAATAGCCTCTCCAACTCCACAATTTTTATCGTTAAACTGGAGTCATTCTGTGAGGATGTGCAAATTGGTGATTGCAGAGGGGTGGGGGCGGGGGGGGGGGGGGGGTGGGGGGAAGGGCCAGTCTTTGCAAACTCCAGCCAGTCTCTGAGTAGATGTGAATTGCTGCTTGTGGAGGAGTGGGTGGGTACAATAGACAATAGACTATAGGTGCAGGATGAGGCCATTCGGCCCTTCGAGCCAGCACTGCCATTCAATGTGATCATGGCTGATCATTCTCCATCAGTACCCCGTTCCTGCCCTCTCCCCATACCCCCTGACTCTGCTATCCTTAAGAGCTCTATCTAGCTCTCTCTTGAATGCATTCAGAGAATTGGCCTCCACTGCCTTCTGAAGCAGAGAATTCCACAGATTCACAACTCTCTGACTGAAAAGGTTTTTCCTCATCTCAGTTCTAAATGGCCTACCCCTTATTCTTAAACTGTGGCCCCTGGTTCTGGACTCCCCCAACATTGGGAACATGTTTCCTGCCTCTAACGTGTCCAACCCCTTAATAATCTTATACGTTTCGATAAGATCCCCTCTCATCCTTCTAAATTCCAGTGTATACAAGCCTAGTCGCTCCAGTCTTTGAACATATGACAGTCTCGCCATTCCGGGAATTAACCTAGTAAACCTATGCTGCACGCCCTCAATAGCAAGGGTACGGATCCAGTCTTTGCAAACTGGTGTCAGTCTTTGAGTACGTGTGAAGTGGTGATTGGGGGTGGGAGGAGGGGGTCCCAGGGTTATATTTCTGTTTCTCGAATCTGCAGTAAAACTCGTTCAGGTCGTTGGTCAGCTGATGATTGTCCGAGGAGAGTGGGGTTTTCCTCTTGTACCTGGTGATTTCTTGCAAGCCCTTCCAAACTGAAGAAGCGTCATTAGCTGAGAATTTGCTCCTCAGCTTCTCAGAGTACCTTTCCTTGGCAGCTCTGATTCCTCTTCTCAGCTTGTACTTGGCCTGCCTATAGAGGTCTGCATCCCCGCTCCTGTAGGCCTCATCTTTTGACTGGCGGAGCTGTCTGAGTTCTGCTGTGAACCAACACTCTCCAGGTCCTCCCATTTATTGTGCAAGACCAGCCCTGGTTTGTCTTACCAAAATACAGCGCCTTACATTTATCTGAATGTATCTTCACCTGTCATTCCTTGGCTTTACATCAAGATCCCATGTAATCTTAGATAACCTTCTTCACCATACCACTTATTATAATATAATCCACAAATTTATGAGCCATGCCACCTATAATCATATTCAAATGATTAATATGAATAATGAACAACAGTGGACCCAGTACTGACTTGTTATAAGCCTCCACCATGACATATAACCCTCTACCACCACTCTGTCTCCAATTTCCAAGCCAATTTTGTATCCAATTGACAAGCTCACCCTGAATCCCATTTTATCTAACCTTTCACATCAGCCTACCACATGGTGCCTTTTCATAGGTCTTGCTAACAGGACATATTTGGTGTGGAGGTGATGTAGTGAAGATTTATTAGATTGGTTCTGAGATAAAGTGGATAGTCTGTGAAGAAAGAATGACTCCATGCTATCTGGAGTTTAAAGGAGTAGAATGCGATCTCATTGAAATACCTAAGATTGCAAAGGATGCATGTTGTGATGAGGTTTCTCTAAAAAGTGTTTAGTTTAGTGGAACCACAAAATAAGGCATGGAAACAGGCCCTTCGGCCCATTGAGTCTTTGTCGACCATCCATACATTAGTTCTATCCGACGCCCTAAGGACCAGAAGCCAATTAACCTACAAACCTACCTGTCTTTGGAGTGTGGGAGGAAACCGAAGCACCCATACTCAAGGTGGAGCCTGGGTCTGTGGTGCTGTAAGGCAGCAAGTCTACCACTGTGCCACCCTACGGTGAGCTTACAACAAGAGGGTATATTATCATGATAAGAGGTCTGCTGCTCAACTCCAGAGGAAGAATTTGACCTCTCATTGGGATGCAGTTTTAGTTTCCACTAACCTGGATGCTGAGTTAATAAATATATTCTAACGTGCGAGGTTTGGATGTTGAGTTATTAAGTACATTCAAAGCTGAGACAGATTTCTTACGGAATCAAAGGTGTGGGGATCAGACAAGGAAGTGGAATGGAAGGCAAGATCAGACCTGTGAAAGTCCTATTGAAGGGGAGAAAACATCTAAATAGACAAATTCATGGTTGCAGCAGGACCCTCTGGGATACAAGGATGGACGTGCGAGGAGAGGGACATCGGTCCGCGGGCTGATCTGGTCGAGGGCAATGAAGAAGGCCCTGCAGGAGCCTGGGGCATACCAGGATCGGGAACTGCTCCTGTAGACTGCTCCTGTAGTCAAGGCAAATGTGGGTCCCTTGAAGACAGAAGCAGGGGAATTTATTATGGGGAACAAAGAAATGGCAGACGAGTTAAACCGTTACTTTGGATCTGTCTTCACTGAGGAAGATACACACAATCTCCCAAATGTTCTAGGGGCCGGAGAACCTAGGGTGATGGAGGAACTGAAGGAAATCCACATTAGGCAGGAAATGGTTTTGGGTAGACTGATGGGACTGAAGGCTGATAAATCCCCAGGGCCTGATTGTCTGCATCCCAGAGTACTTAAGGAGGTGGCTCTAGAAATAGTGGAAGCATTGGAGATCATTTTTCAATGTTCTATAGATTCAGGATCAGTTCCTGTGGATTGGAGGATAGCAAATGTTATCCCACTTTTTAAGAAAGGAGGGAGAGAGAAAACGGGTAATTATAGACCAGTTAGTCTGACATCAGTGGTGGGGAAGATGCTGGAGTCAATTATAAAAGACGAAATTGCTGAGCATTTGGATAGCAGTAACGGGATCATTCCGAGTCAGCATGGATTTACGAAGGGGAAATCATGCTTGACAAATCTACTGGAATTTTTTGAGGATGTAACTAGGAAAATTGACAAGGGAGAGTCAGTGGATGTGGTGTACCTCGACTTTCAGAAAGCCTTCGACAAGGTCCCACATAGGAGATTAGTGGGCAAAATTAGGGCACATGGTATTGGGGGTAGGGTACTGACATGGATAGAAAATTGGTTGACAGACAGAAAGCAAAGAGTGGGGATAAATGGGTCCCTTTCGGAATGGCAGGCAGTGACCAGTGGGGTACCGCAAGGTTCGGTGCTGGGACCCCAGCTATTTACGATATACATTAATGACTTAGACGAAGGGATTAAAAGTACCATTAGCAAATTTGCAGATGATACTAAGTTGGGTGGTAGTGTGAATTGTGAGGAAGATGCAATAAGGCTGCAGGGTGACTTGGACAGGTTGTGTGAGTGGGCGGATACATGGCAGATGCAGTTTAATGTAGATAAGTGTGAGGTTATTCACTTTGGAAGTAAGAATAGAAAGGCAGATTATTATCTGAATGGTGTCAAGTTAGGAGGAGGGGGAGTTCAACGAGATCTGGGTGTCCTAGTGCATCAGTCAATGAAAGGAAGCATGCAGGTACAGCAGGCAGTGAAGAAAGCCAATGGAATGTTGGCCTTCGTAACAAGAGGAGTTGAGTATAGGAGCAAAGAGGTCCTTCTACAGTTGTACCGGGCCCTGGTGAGACCGCACCTGGAGTACTGTGTGCAGTTTTGGTCTCCAAATTTGAGGAAGGATATTCTTGCTATGGAGGGCGTGCAGCGTAGGTTCACTAGGTTAATTCCCGGAATGTCGGGATTGTCGTATGTTGAAAGGCTGGAGCGATTGGGCTTGTATACACTGGAATTTAGAAGGATGAGGGGGGATCTTATTGAAACATATAAGATAATTAGGGGATTGGACAAATTAGAGGCAGATAACATGTTCCCAATGTTGGGGGAGTCCAGAACAAGGGGCCACAGTTTAAGAATAAGGGGTAGGCCATTTAGAACGGAGATGAGGAAGAACTTTTTCAGTCAGAGAGTTGTGAAGGTGTGGAATTCTCTGCCTCAGAAGGCAGTGGAGGCCAGTTCGTTGGATGCTTTCAAGAGAGAGCTGGATAGAGCTCTTAAGGATAGCGGAGTGAGGGGGTATGGGGAGAAGGCAGGAACGGGGTACTGATTGAGAGTGATCAGCCATGATCGCATTGAATGGCGGTGCTGGCTCGAAGGGCTGAATGGCCTACTCCTGCACCTATTGTCTATTGTCTATTGTCTATTGTCTATTGACTGAGCACGTGGGCAGACCAAACTTTGGACGGGGAAATTACGCCAAGGCACTGTGGAAATGGCACCAATGTGCAAAAAGAATTTCACGGTGCAGTGACATGTGACAAATAACCATTGAAGAAGCATTTGGTAGCCTCCAATACAAGCATCCATGCAGGTATAGATATTCCAAGCTGTTATCTTAATTGCCCACACAAAAATAGCAATTACGTACTCAACAAACCTTGTAACATTTCCAGGATGCAGTAAGGTGCTCAATAATGAAAAAAGGTCAGATTCTCTTGAAGCAGATGTTCAGAAGGAAACATTGAATTAGAAAGGAGCGAAAAAATACACAGAACTGAAGGGTGGAAAATAAATGTGATTTAATTTTAGAAAATTGCAGGCTTAAAATCTGCAACCAAAGTTCACATCAATGGGAACTTTGTGAAAAGTTTAAATACAGTGGAAATGTGACAATTTCATGAAATCGTGTAAGCAAAATATGCTATATTCACCAAGTCAACTGTGAAATTTACACCAATTTGCAATTCCTGGGCTATTTCTGCCTTCCCTTAAGTTGATGGCCAATTTGCACGTTATTAACAGTCTGCATTATTTCCATGCCAACCTTTCTCTCCGTGAAAATTTATACAGCTGCTCCTGAAGAGTGAGATCATGGGGTGTATTATTTTTCACTGAGTATATCAATATTAAATTATGAATCAACATTAAAATTTCATTATTGTCACAAAAATAAATCAGCTTTATTTTGGCTGGGGGCAGTGGAAACTTATGTTTTTGAAATATGCCGTCCTCAGAATGCTGCATAAATTTTGCAAATTAAATACTTTGGTATGCAGCTTCAAAGAAATCAGATAACGTGGCGTCTAATACAGAACAAAAACATTGGTATGTTCTCTGAAATACATTTACTGGCAATGACTCAGCTCCTGATATCAGCAGCTTCTAACATAACAGCCATTCACTCAGATTTAAATTGGTATTAATATCTTTTAAAATAGGACAAGAATGTTGAATACAAAAGCAGCTGATGAAAAGTAAAACATCGGAGTCAAATCATGGGTTACCTATAAGCCCGAAGGTACAGACATTGACCTATCATTCACCATTCAGTTTAGTTTAGTTCAGTTTATAGATACAGCAAGGAAATAGGCCCTTCAGCCCATCTAGTCCACACCAACCATCAATCACCATTCACACTGCCTTTTATGTTATCCCGTTTTCACATTCACTCCCTACACATTAGGGGCAATTTTACAGAGGCTGATTAACCTACAAACCCACACACCTCTGTGATAACATTCATGTTTTCTGGATAAGATTAAACCCCACTATCCTAGCCTGTTCTCCAATACACATGTACAAGTGAACTCAACTGACACATCATGCGAGTTTAATTAACATTCATTGCAGTAAATCACATGGAGTTGAATAAAAGTTTAAATAGCACCTAAAGTTTGAAGAAAACAAATAATACAATTTTAAGATTGAAGTCAAATTTTCACAAACACTAAGGATAAAATGTTGCACATGACACCCTTTCCACTAGAATCCAGTATCCCCTGTTGCATTTTTAAATATAAATTATTTTATTGCAACAGATACAGCAAAATGGGTTATCAACGTACATGGGGTTAAAAAGAAAACCGGTTTCTTTCACAACTTGAATCCTCAATCTGTATTTTAAGGTGCTTCATCTACATACAACAGTTCACCAAATAAAGACATGAGTTACTTGAGGAACAGGTGTTGGACAACTGTTGTCAAGACAATTCAAATCAGCATGATTAATTTAGCAGGCTCCAGATTTCACCCAATAAACCTCTAATTTGAAGTGTCAAGAATCAGGTTTAAGAACAGGTATTAAAAATGGCCATGAAAGGTAGAAAAGCATGATTTGTACAAACTAAAGAAGGACTCGGGCAAGATTGTCTACGCAAAGTATAATAGCAGGAGTATGGACCATTTGACTGGGTGTGATAAATCTAACACATTTATCCAATCATTCTCTGGAACGTTTGAGGTAGAGGGGACATTGATAGAAGTATATAGAATTATGAGAGGCATACATAGGGTAGTCAGACGGAACCTTTTTTGAGAGTGGAAATGTCCAACTCGAGGGCATAACTTTAAGGTGAGAGGGGAAAGTTTAATGGAGATGTGCGACGCAAATTTTCTACAGAGAATAGTCGGGACCGGTAACATATTGTCAGAGGTGGCTGTGGAGGCAGTTACGATTGTGGCGTTTAAGAGGCACATGGAAGACCAGGGAATAGAAGGTATTTATAGAATCAGGTTATTGAATAGAAGGATATGGATCATGTACAGGCAGATGAGATCAACTTAACAAGGCATCATGTTCAGCACAAACATTGTGGGCCGAAGGGCCTGCTCCTGTGCTGTACTGTTCACAACTATTTTTCAAAAGTATTGCCAACATCAGAGAAATTGTATAGCCGTTTCATGATAGTGATCACTCACAATTTATCTTTAACTCAAGACCCCATTCCCACCTGACACGAATTAAATCTCAAACAGGTACAGCAGGCAGTGAAGAAAGCTAATGGCATGTTGGCCTTCGTAATGAGAGGATTTGAGTGTAGGAGTAAAGGAGGTCCTTCTGCAGTTGTACAGGGCCCTGATGAGACCACATCTGGAGTATCATGTGCAGTTTTGATCTCCTAATTTGAGGAAGGACATCCTTGCTATTGAGGCAGTGCAGCATAGTTTCACGAGGTTAATCCCCGGGATGGTGGGACTGTCACATGAGGAAAGATTGGAAAGACTGGGCTTCTATTCACTGTAATTTAGGATGAGAGGGGATCTTTTAGAAACGTATAAAATTATAAAAGGACTGGACAAGCTAGATGCCAAGCTAGATACAGGAAAAATGTTCCTATTATTGGGGGAGTCCAGTACCAGGGGCCACAGTCTAAGAATAAAGGGGAGGCTAGAGAGTTGTGAATTTGTGGAATTCTCTGCCACAAATGAATTCGTTGGATGAATTTAAAAGATAGTTAGATAGAGCTCTAGGGGCTAGTGGAATCAAGGGATGTGGGGAGAAGGCAGGCACGGGTTACTGAATGTGGATGATCAGCCATGATCACAATGAATGGCAGTGCTGGCTCGAAGGGCCAAATGGCCTTCTCCTGCACCTATTTTTCTATGTTTCTAAACCCTCCTGCTGTGGAAACCATGACACTCTTCAGAAACCCCATGTTCCCATCTCCATGCTCATGTCTGGATTCCTCTATTCCAGACTATTCCTCTATAACAAGCAGACACCCTGTCCCTCCAACACATCCCATGTTAGAGCGGACTGATCATCTGCAATACGAAGAATGGTGCCATCCCAAAATGTCACCTACTCATGTCCTCCAGAGATGCTGCCTCAACCGCTGAGTTACTGTACTCCAGATCCATTCCACCCCTGTATCTGCGATCTCATCTGCCCAGCATGGCTGTGCACCTTCTATCCTTTGTGATCTCCACCCTATCTCCTGATCTTTCTCTCCCCTTTCTGATCCATTCCCAGCCTTTTCCAATTCTCGAGATTTCACAATCTCTCCCACCCTTCTCCATGTTCCATTCGGTTCACTCCAGTTCTCAGTTGGGCTGACTGCCAGAAAATAAACTGGGAACAAGTTTGAAACGTGGTCCCTCTCTTAGATTTGATAGGATCTCACTGTTATTTATTCTCCATTGCAATTCCCCTTCCCCACCCCCTCCCGCTCATTGCCAATAACAGACCATGGTTTCTGTCTGCATTTCACATCACGTTTTCTTGATAGTGCACAGTGGCAAAGACAAAAATGAGCAAAACAATATATTTTAGTGTCTAATTATTAAGCACATGTAACTTGCTTGCTTTTCACTCATTTATGGATGTGTGCATTTTAGACAAGGTATACATTTTGAGAAGCAAAAAATTCAGGTAAATTAGATTTTAGTTTTCTTTTCAAACTGGCTTACAAAAGTTTGCGAACATCACAGAAGTTGTACTGATTTTCTGTTAATTATGTTTGCTGGATGATTTACATCATTCTACGTTATTGTTATAAACAGAAAGAAAACTGGCAAACATACTTCATTTGAAAACACTGATTTGTTTAAGTTCATCATAAATGAAAGACGTTTTAAATGCTTTTCTTTTAAACCACAAATCTCAACTCAAACTTTTAACTGTTGCTGTCAGTTTGATTGAATGGAGGAAGATTGGTGTAACCTGAATTACCAAACCAATGTTATAAAACGACAATGTAATCTTCAAGCTTTATTTCAATATGATGTTAATTGATTAAAAGATATAGCATGGGAACAGGCCCTTCAGCCCACCATGTCCACGCTGACCATCCATCGCCTGTTATCCCACTTTCTCATCGACTCCCTGCACACTAGGGGCAATTTACAGAGGTCAATTAACCCGCATGGGATCCGAGAGGAGACAGGAGCACCCACAGGAAGCTCATGCAGTCAGAGGGAGAAAATGCAAACTCCACACAGGCAGCACCTGAGGTCAGGATCGAACCTGGGTCTCTGGCACTGTGAGGCAGCAGCTTTACCAGCAGCCTGCTGCACTGTCCTCAAGGTCCATTATTTACATATTCATCAGACAAAGAAAGTAGAACGATATGTATTGTTCTCTATATTTCGACTGGGAAAAAGCTGTTATTGCTCAATGAATCCCAAAATAACCCCAAAAAATGAAGTACTTCAATGAGTAAGTCTTTGGATTTACTCTCCCTTTACTGGTATTATTTATTATTCCCTGTGATATTGTCAGAATACATGATTCACAGGGAACCAGTCATTACTTTGCTGAAATGAGTGCCACGTTCATCCAGCAGCCCACAAAACCCAGTGCCCTGCAGGACATAGTTTGTTGCTGACCCTTCAGCTTCCAGGAACAGACCCACACGCTTACCTCAACGAAAAGGTGCCCTGGGCCAGGTGTCATGAGATGGCGATCAAGCATACCAGACTCAGATGCAAGTGTCTCACACTCCTTCTGTCACAGGGCAGCTGTCTGTCTCAGACACGGGACACGCGTACATCCACCACTGCTCTGAACCACAACTGTGTGTGGCTGGCTTTTTCACACACACACACACCCCTCTATCCAGGGGCTTTACTGCCTGTGCTGAATTTTTTGAGAAATAGACCGCGTTGGCTGTTTATTTGATCCAGCGTCTGTCTGCTCCGGGTTCAAACTCCGAACTGGAGACCCGTCAATGCAAATTAAGAGGAGGAGTGGGAGGAACTTGCTACACTCTCCGTGACGTGGATCCACTCGGGACTGCAGAGAACAACATTTCATTAGTGTCCAATACATGCCCCCTGAGCTCACAGATGTTGACTGAGGGTGATCACTGCCCCAACCTTTCACCTCCACTTAATAAACAGCAACTGAGAAAACAATTAACTCGGCCAACAGGAACTGTGATCGATGGCATTCGCACACCCAGCTGTAATATAAAAGAGATATTGTTTTAGGACTGCTTATGGACTTTTTTTGTTTTGTTTGAATGATTGGATTGTCAAACCCAACCAAACAATGCAGACTGCGAATTCCTTCTGAACTTGGTTGCTTTAAATAGCTTGAACTTTGCAAATGTTCAAACTCCTTTAGAATTAGAGGGTTTATGTCTTAGTATGTGGCAATCGCACTCAAACAATAAAAAAATATAAGCTTTTCACTGTAGTGTAAGAAAATAACTGCAGATGCTGGTACAAATATAACAACATATAACATATAACATATAACAACTACAGCATGGAAACAGGCCTGTCCGGCCCTACCAGTCCACGCCGACCATTCTCCCTGACCTAGTCTCATCTACCTGCACTCAGACCATAACCCTCCAATCCCCTCCTATCCATATACCTATCCAATTTACTCTTAAATAATAAAATCGAGCCAGCCTCCACCACTTCCACCGGAAGTCCATTCCATCGAAGGTATTTATTCACAAAATGCTGGAGTAACTCAGTAGGTCAGGCAGCATCTCGGGAAAGAAGGAATGGGTGACGTTTCGGGTTGAGGCCCTTCTTCAGCTTTTCACTGTACCTCGGTACACGTGACAATAATAAACTAAACTAAATCTGTGAACATGCAATCCTGATGCAGAGTCTCGGCCTGGAACGTGACAATTCCTTCCCGTCCACAGCTGCTGCTTGACCTACTGATTCCTTACAGCAGTCTGGGTTTTGCAGTGAATAATCATCACCTAATCTACTACCCTACAAAAGGTACTGAATTGAAAAAAAATATTGAGATGAGACACTAAACTATCAATCATCTAAGTTGGTGTCCGAGGTCCTCCTTATTTAAAACACAAAGTCTTTGTGTTTTATCATTTCATTCTCTCTATTTAGGAAACCTAGGTTGCATGTATATTTTCTGCAAGTACTTGGAGAAAGTAATTATACAGAAAATTAACAATCTTCAGTTATAAACATTCTTGTATTTAATAGTTCACAACTCCTCTTTGGGTGCCCCCAGCAGTTAGTTACTCTGACCTCTGTCACAAAACTCTCTTCTTCCTCTCACCACTTCATCTAAACACCTTGCATGCTTTTATTCCTCTCACAGCACTTCTTCCCATGTCTCTCCACTCAATCTGTAAAGGCAACACCTGATCTTTATTTCAGTTCTCATTTCTCTTTAATGTACATTTTTTTTTACTATTTCTGCATAAGGGTTAGTTCTTGGTACATATCTTCATAAATGTGCAGCATTTAATCTGTAAAGGGTTTCCGTTTGTCCCCTAATGAAACGTGGTTGAAAAAATTGCCCCAATTGATCTTCTTTAAATATTCCCTAGATTCATGAATTCAGTCTTTTGGATGTTATGTATCTGCTTTTAGGGGATATATAGTCAAGGTGGGTGTAAAGATCCGGACTGGATCGTGTGTGGAATGTGCAGCATGCATAGTGAATGTGACGCTATATATATATAGTGAAGGTGAACTAGCATGCACAATCTACAGTAGGTATATACCCCTAGATGATGGGAAACCTTATCATAAAGGTGTCAGAGGTTATGGGGAGAGGGCAGGAGAATGGGATTAGGAGAGAGAGATAGATCAGCCATGATTGAATGGCGGGGTAGGCTTGATGGGCCAAATGGCCTAATTTGACTCCTATCACTTATGATCTCATGAACTTACTGCATTTGCTGCTCCTTAACCTTTTAATGATATAGTTCATGGTATAGGATCTTGGTATTGCTGGCAAACATTTGTTGCTCATCCCTAAATGCCCTTGAGAAGATGGTTGTGAGCAGCCTTCCTAAGTCTCTGCAGTTATAGTTTCCTGCCCCTCATGCTCCTAGCCTTAATATGCATCATGTTCGATTCTACTTGTCAGTGTCCAATTCACCTATGCCTCCTTGGTTTACTATTTCTGAAACTAGCCAGTTGTTATCATTTCCCTTCCAATCTTCTCTCTCTACCAAAAAAAGACATAAAGTGCCAGAGTAACGCAGCGCATCAGGAAGCATTTCTGGAGAACATTTCTGGAGATAGCGATATTTCAGGTCGGGCCCCTTCTACAGAGGAATCCCGACCCAAAACATTGCATATCCATGTACTTCAGAGATGCTGCCTGACCCACTGAATTACTCTAGTACTTTGTGTCATTTTTGTAATCAGCATCTGCAGTTCCTAGTGTTTACGTTCTCTCCCTACCAATTGTTGTCCCCTATCTCCCCATCACATATCTAGCTTAAATGTTTGATTGTACTCTGCATTAGTACCTCTGCACCAGATGTAACCTGTATTAGATGTGGCCTGCATTAGACAATGTAATAAAGCCTTAAATTGCCAACTGGACTGCCATTACATGCTATGGATGTAGGTAGGTAAACTGGTTTATTGCTAGTAAGTATTATGCTGCAACAAGTTCTCAATGAACTCAGAGTAAGCCAAGTTTAAATTGGCAACTGTAGTCCAATTGTAGTTTAATTTCATTGCAGCCTGTGCGACTGTGGTCTTACCATCAGTAATTAAGTCATTTTTATATGGAAAAGGCAAATTCGCTAGGGGACAAATAATTCTAGATGGGATTTCTAAACAAATCTTTCTCATTTTAATTATAGATGACTAAATTACCGGAACCCAAATCTCAGCGAGACTGTTTATTACGCCTCCCAGCGGGCAAAAGAAAAGCAAACAAAAGGGAAAAGCTTCAATTGCTGGAAAGCTGAAATAAAAACAAAAATGAGAGCATTTACATGCAAGTGCATGCTAAATCAGTCACCAGCTACAAGGAAAAATGACCTGTAACCATTTTGAACATATGCCTTTCCTCAGATTGGAAATTAGATGCAACTGCCAGAAAGTTTATTTAATTTTCACAAACAAACAAACAGCAGTGCAGCTAGAATGTCACTTTCTTGTTTAAAAGATCAGAAAGGTTAGAAAGGAAGTACGAGAGATAACTGCTCAAATAAATCTGCGTCATTAATCTAACATGAAGGCTTCTCATCTCTCCTCGGGTAATCTATCCCAGCTCTGCTGAACAAGCTGAGGTCACCACTTGCTGAATTTATACAACGCTTTCCGGTTTTATTTCAGATTTCAAGCATCTGCGGATTTCTGTTTAATGACTCGTGAAAATAGGATTTAGGTCCCGACATCAAAAGCAAGACCCGCATTTGCACATTAGAACATAGAACGTAAAACAGTACAGCACAAGACCAGACCCTTCAGCCCACAGTGTCTGTGCAGACCATGATGACAAGGCCATCTCTTATGTTCCATCACATAGTCCATATCCCTCCAGTCCCTGCATATCCATCCAAAAGTCTCTTAAATCCCAATATCATCTGCATCAACCACCAACCCCCAGCAGAATGTTCCACTCTTCATGTAAAAAAGTTGTAAGCTCATTTTCTTTCAACTTTCCCCCTCTTCCTTAAAGCTATGCCATCTAGTATTTGATTTTTACACTCTGTGAAAAAGATTCTGATTGTCTACCCTATCTATGCCTCTTATGATTTTATATAATCCTATCAGGTCTCCCGTCTATTTGTGTTGCCACTTACAGGGTGTTATGGACTTGAATCCGAAGACCCCTCTGTATCTCAATGCTATTAAGGCTCATGCCATTAATTGCATATTTTCCACTTACCAAAGTGAAACTCCTTACACTTGCTTGGGTTAAATTCAATCTACAATTTTCCACCCATTTCTGTAACTGATCTATATCCCGCTGTGTACGTTGACAGCTTTCCTCACTGTCTGCGACCCTGGCAATCCTGGAGTCACCTGCAAACTTACTAACCAAGCTATCTACATATAAATCCAAGTTGTTTAAATATAATCACAAACAGCAGATAGACACAAAAAGCTGGAGTAACTCAGCAGGACAGGCAGCATCTCTGGAGAGAAGGAACGTTTCGGGTTGAGACCCTTCTTCTGAAGACCTGGAACATCACCTATTCCTTCTCGCCAGTGATGTTGCCTGCGCTGAGTTACTCCAGCTTTTTGTGTCTATCTTCGGTTTAAACCAGCATCTATAGTTCCTTCCTATCACAAACAGCAGATGTCCCAGCACAGATCCCTGTGGAACTCCACTGGTCACAGACCTCTAGCTTGAATATTATTGTTCCCTCTGTCTTCTATCAGTAAACCAGTGCCGAATCCAAATGACCAAGTCCTGTGCATTTTATTCTCCTGGATGATCCTACCGTGGGGGAAATAACATTCTTCTAGAAATAAGCAGGTAGTAGATCAGGCTAAAAAAGATAAAGTGCTGGAGTGTCCACCGGGTGGCGCCAGCAATGGTCTGTCTGCCCCCTCGCCAACAGCCTATCTGCCCCTTCCTTCTTTGTTGTTTTTTAGTATGTGTTAAATGTATGTTTTAGTGTTCTTTAGCTTATTTTGTGTGGAGGTATGGGGGGAGGGGGGTGGTTGTGGGGAGTGGGGGAATCCTTTTTTTAAATCTCTTACCCCGACGGATATGCAATTTTTTTTCCGTATCGTATCTCCTTCCGCACTGCGGCCTAAAATCGTGGAGTTGGCGGCCTCTGCTGGAGACCGACTTCGGGAGCTCCAACCGCGGGAGCCTGCGGTACTTAGCATCGTGGAGCTTGCAGTCTCTGGTTAGAGACCAACTTTGGGAGCTCCAAGCTGCAGGAGCTTCGACCGCCCCGATGCGGAGCTTCGATCGCCCCGACTGTGGATAGTTTGACTGCCCCGACCGCGGGAGAATAAAGAATTAAGAGGGAAGAAGATTAGACTTTATTGCCTTCCATCACAGTGAAGAATGCGGGGAATCCGCTGTGGTGGATGTATATGTTGACTTTTATGTGGTTGTGTGTCTTGTTGCTTTTTTTCAGTATGGCTGTACGGTAATTCGAATATCACTGTACTCTAATTGGTACACGTGACAATAAAAGACCTTTGAAACCTTTGAAATCTTTGAACTCAATGGATCAGGCAACATCCCTGGAGAAAATTGTTAGGTGACATTTTGGTTTGGAACCCTTCTTCAGTAATTCAGGCTATTGTTTTTAAATATATATAATTTACATAATATATACAGTAAATACCATGGGGATATGACTTTCTCCATGTTCACTGAGTTATCAATGCAATACGTTCTCATGTAATGCATCAATGCCACTTGTGTTCTTCCTTCAACAATGTGCTGATGACGCATTTGCGAGATGTGACTCGGGGTTTTAGCCCCGTTCTGCCTGGAAGCGCGAACATTTGCCTCCTGCAGCTTATAGTTTTCCTGTCCGCGTCTCTGCCAGACCTGGGAGGACAGCTGCTTGCTGGCTGCAGCCCATGAACATGAACTTGCTGGGCTATTGCCCAGACCTAATTGTTCATAAGGTCATAAGGAATAAGAGTAGAATTACGCCATTCGGCCCATCAAGTCTACCCCTGGGCCAGATCTATATCCCGCTCAGTGTCCATTGGAAGCAAGCGACTGGATTGTGGTCCTACACCACACACCCTATGTGGTGGCTACACTGAGCATCACTGCATCCCTCAACATGTACTCCTGCACCATGAATTGTGCCCATCAGCAGCACTCCATTGCAGACAACTCCTTACACAGGAAGATCAACAAGTATCTACAGATCCATAGGTGGATTACTGACCCACAGGTATCACTTAAGGTATAGTGTATGCATATGCACATTCAGGTGCAGACACACACCCTCACATTTCCATCAAGGTTGATTAAATATAAGTGGGAATGTTGACTGATCATCATTCTCCTCCCAGGAAATAGGAAATCTGCTGTAATGTACCTCTCCTTCCCTGAAGTTTCATTCAACCTTTAATATCAGGGACTGAAGGTGGCACTTTCCCTCACTCTTTTTATGATTCAGTTTTCCATTAGTGTACTGTGATTATATAACTGGTAGGACTGGCACCCAGTATCAAATCCGAGCTGTCCTGGGTTGGTGCCCGCACTACCTTCTTGAACCACTGCTGTCGGTGTGGGGAAGCCTTGGCTTGATGCAACCGAGTCTTTTATGAGGCACTTCTGAAAACAGCCCAGTGTCAACTTTCATCATTTATGGCCAGGCAAGGTAAGGGCAGTAAGTTTTCTTCTCAAGTTTTTCAAAGTTTCTAAACCGAGTTTTTTATAATCCATTAGCTTCACTTTAATGGCAGCAATTTTTCACATGTTGCATGTAACACTCCAAAGGCTGTTTTTTTTCCCCAAGCAAATGCAATTGTTTTTAAATTCAATTAAACATTTACATCTAGGTTAGAGTGAACTATTCAAAAGAGAAAAAAAGAAAACCAGAAACTGCTGGAAATACTCAGCAGGTCAGGCTGCATCTGTGGGAAGAATAACAAAGTTAATGTTGCAGGTCGAAAGGATTGAGGATATCCAGATTTTAATTAAAATCTTTGGCATCTGCGTTTTTTGTTTTGATTTTCAAAAATACAAATTGAGTTTTACTACTTGTGTATGAATCTTAATTGGTTAAGATGAAGTCTGAGTTGTTGATGGTTGAGTATCCTTGGAAATATTTTGTTCAACTAGGAACAGGACAATAGATCCAATGAACAAGTGGCTAAACGGATAATGTAAGAGGGAATGATTTGTAATTCTGGTATTTTAGTACTAGTTTATTATTGTCATGTAGATCATAGAACAGTACAGCACAGAAACAGGCTATTCAGCCCTTAATGTCTGTGCTGAACATGATGTTGAGACCAACTCTTATACGCCTGCACAGATTTCTTATCCCTCCATTCCTTGCATATCCATATGCTTATCCAAAAGTTCCTTAAATGCTCCTATCATATCGGCCTTCAACACCGCCTCGGCAGCTCATTCCAGGAACCTCTGCAGCTCGTTCCACCCTCTGTATAAAGACTTGCCCCACACATCTCCTTTAAACATTACCTTTCTCACTTTAAAGTTATGCCCTTGAGTATTTGATCGTTCCATCCTGGGGAAAAAGGCTCTGACTAAGTTATTCAACCCTATGTGTTCCGAGGTACAACTTTGTTTTATGTGCTCATACTATGAGCACACCAGGTAGTGCAAAAGAGAAAATAAATAGAGTAAAAAATATCATGTTACAGCTACAGAGAAACTGGATATAAGAAACATCTGGAACCATCTCTGGGGAAGATGGGACCTGTAAAACTTGGATGGCTTGCATCTGAACAGGAACTGGTCCAACATTCTTGCGGGAAGATTTGTTAGTGCTGTTGGGAAGCATTTCAACTAATTTGGCAGGGAAATGCAATGTAGAGTTTGTGTACATTTGGGGGGGGAGTGCAGTCAAAAGAAGAAGGGAAATTAAGTCAGTCCAGTAGATTGCACATACATGGGTATTATAAGGAACATAAGAGGAAAGAAAGACTAAATTGCATATATTTCAATGCAAAGAGCATGACGTAAGTAGAGTGACAAGAGGGCATAGTTTTATGGTGTAGGCATATGGATATGCAGGGAATATGGATTATGAGTAGCCAATTAAGAGTTGGTTTTGGCATCATGTTTGGTACAGACATTGTGGGCCAAAGGGCCTGCTCTTGTGCTGTACTGTTTGAAATTCTACATTAAAATAGTTTTCTGGACATTATGATAGACTCTGTGGAAATAGCAGAAGGCATAAAGGACAAGATTAAGGACATTTTTGTATGTATTTCGAGGGCAAGAAAGTAATCTGGGCAAGAATACGATGCATCAGAGACTAAATTGTCAAATAATGCAAGGAATAGGTGGACACAGATGAGATCCTCAATGAATATTTGACATCTGTTTTTACGGATGAGAAGAATATGGGCAGACATTGGCATGGATGTGGTGGGCTGAAGGGCCAGTTTTTGCACAGTGTAATGATAATTGATTGATAGCATCCCCTCCCAGGTCAACATCCACTGCTCGATGTGCAGAGTTACTCCCAGTCATCAAGATTGGGCAGACAACCTGCTATTTCTTGCAGTCCTGGGCAGAACTCTTGCCAAACCTCGTTGTATGCTGCCTGGTAGGATGCCTTCTATAGTACACTGTGGAAGTTTCTAAGAGTCGTTGGAGGCATTCCAAACTCCACATAGAGAGCACCAGAGTCAGGATTGAACCTGAATTGTTGCCACTATGAGACCTCAATTCTATTAGCTGCGTCACTGTGCTGCCAAAAATCTCTGCTCAAAATGGAGAAGCAGCATTCGGAATCACGCGGAGGCCTAGTGCTGGGAGCAACTCACTAACTGGCAGAAGACAGACCAGCTTGCAATCACCCACCTCCTATCTCATTTGTGATTCCTACATTGGCTTCATTAGTTACCTCAGAAGCTACAAAAGCTGTGTGAAAGTAAGTCTTGCCCAATTGCATGGGACAGCCTTAGAAATAGAGTTGGGAAAATGCCCGGGGAAGGGGTGGGGGTGGGGGGGAAATAGGGTCAGGTTGAGCTGGGGCACAGGGAGAGGGGGTGGAAGAAAGGCAGAGGGGTGTGTGCTGCCTGACCCATGCTGAGTAACTCCAGCACTTTGTATCATTTTTGGAACCCAGCATCTGCAGTTCCTTGAGGCTCCAATATAATCGAGGACACTTTTCACTCCGTTCATTCCCTCTTCTCCCCTCTCCCATCGGGCAGAAGATACAAAAATCGAATGTACCACTAGATTCAGGAACCGCTTCCTCCCCACTGTGATCAGACTACTGAATGAGCTTTCCATAAAATAAGCCTGCCATAAGCAAACCCAATCTTCCAACCTACCTCATTGCCGATCTTGCAATTTTCTTATCTGCACTGTCTCGGAAACTGTAATGCTATAATACTCTACCACTAGATTTTGCACTCTGGCCTTTTTCTCTGCACTGCCTGTTATCATCATCATCATCATATATATACAGCCGGAAACAGGCCTTTTCGGCCCACCAAGTCCGTGCCGCCCAGTGATCCCCGTACATTAACACTATCCTACACCCACTAGGGACACTAGGGACAATTTTTTAACATTTGCCCAGCCAATTAACCTACATACCTGTATGTCTTTGTTGTGTTTGTGTATATCTTGATTCATATTCATGTGTAGTATGATTTGACTGGATAGCACACAAACAAAGCTTTCACTGTTCTCAGTACATGTGACAATAATAAATTCTGTACCAATACCAAATCCAATGCAGCACCAAGAAAACTGTGGGATAAAAGTAAAATGGATGATTTTGTGATTTCTAAACAGACACAGTAAGCATTTAAATCACAGAAATTTGCAAAGACAGCAATCTGAAATCAGCTATCTCAATTTTTATGTGAAGTACTAGAACGCAAAAAAAAAAATCAATTTGATATTTAAATCCACATGGAACAAAAATATATCACCCTGTTGCCCCGGTTTACCGGTTGAATGTCAATACCCTGAGCTTTATCTCTCATGATAGATGATTGAATCCGCAAAGGACAACCTCAGATAAAATGTACCTACATTTGTGAGCAATTGTGCACCAATGATTTAAAAAAAATAATTGCACTAACATAAGTTATGAAAAAACCCCAGAAAAAACAGAAAAAAGAAATTGATAATTTCTTTGAGTGCGTTGCAAATACACAATATGAAATTAAATATTGGATTTGTAAAAGAGTGTGCTGCATGTATTTATCGCTGCTTCTTGCTTGGATTGAAAGCATGATGGCGAGGAGGAGCCATGTGATTGTTTCATTGTAAGGAGATTTGGAGAGCTTGTGTCAATCCAGGATTTACAGTATGAGATAAATACCATCTCCTTTTAACACAGAGAACTGCTGGCAACCCAAGTCCTTTCGGAGGATGTTTAGAGATTGCAGCAATTCCGCATAAGACAATTATAAAAAGAGTATTATTCAAATAATTTTCGTCAAAGCAGATCCTCTAGAATGTTTTAATTGCACAGAGCTGGAACCTTTCCTGTATCTAGTGCATTAACTTTTCTAACCATTACAATTTATGCAATCAAGTGAACAAAAATAAGTATCATCACAAGACATCCATTTTATACTTAAATGACACAAATGTAATCTGCAAAAATGTTCTCATAAGTAAGAAAATGTGTTTAAAAAAGGTCAAAATAGCCCATGGTGGAAAGATGATGTACACATATTGTGTGATCAGATTTCAAAGGTTCAAAGGTTAGTTTATTGTCACGTGTACCAATTAAGGTACAGTGAAACTCGAATTATCACACAATTTAGCACTGACACTGGTCTGAGATGGCAGACCTTAAAATGAAACAGCTGAAAATGGTTCAGCCTAGTTCAATGCTTGACGTGAGCCCTGCAAGTTGGAGGCAGTGGCGGATAGAGGAAAACAATGGTGCTGTTGAGTGGGCTGAGGTCTGACCAGCCACATAATTGAAGGGGCTCTGGGTGCTCCACGGTCGGCTGCGGGAAGCACCCCAGGCCAAGGAAACTGAGCAATGGCTGTGTGAGGCAAGGGATGGGATGTGCGTGAGTCAATGTGTCCAGACCGAGTGGGCTGCTGGAGGCCATGCAGCAGCCTGGGTCTCGATTAGATTGAGTGCTGCTCCAAGTGGTTGAATGTGCGGATCAGATGCAGCCTGGAGTGGCACGGAGTGGCGGTGGAGGATATTGACATATCGCCTGGCCAGGCCAACCCCTGTAATTCCAAATCTGTGCCACCACCAGGACAATGGGCCTTTGTGGCCAAAATTAGGCTAACATTTTTAACAACTCTGAACTTGAAGGGTACAAGATGGTGCCAGAACTCTTGTGTTGTGCCACACTGTAATCTATTCTGACATATGTGCATTTTTCTTTCTTAACTGCACCAAATTAATTGTCCATGATATAATGTAGTTTGGAATTATGAAACAACGAGACAAACCCTCCAAGGCTTTGAATGATTGATCTAACAATATTGTGCTATGCTTACAGTTTCTATTCAATAAAACTGTAATAGAAATATAACTATTACAGCTTTGCTTTCCACTACTGAGATAGAACTCATTCAGCAGAGGGCACTTTGACGAATCTCTCAGGTGTTTCTTTTGCACTGGGACTGCAACTAAAGACCATTGTGGACAGCTCTTGAATCCCTTGTTTATACCCAGGACACACAAACAAATAGATATTGTGGTAAATTGAAGTAGCTTAGTTACCAGCATGGGGAATTGCCATGTGAATCTAATACTTCACAATATTTACTTTTGCTGTGTACCAAAAAGGAACAGAGAAGGGCCCATAACCATTGTTGTTTGTTACACATGGGCTTGCTCAGGCTGTTGCAGAACAATAGTTTGCTTACCTGAAGCAGATATCACTGTACAAGAGAAAACGATTCACTTTTTCCAGCACATTTGTGATGTTTGTTTTCCAACAGGGAATACCGAGTGGAGTTCCTGTTATATGGTGATGACAGACTCACACACTACACATGCCGGGTGTATTCTTGGGTGACTTCAATGAGGTGCTATTAAAATTAGGCTTCAATCAATTGCTAAGGAACAATATAATACTTAATTTGCAAACACCCTCAATTTTCCATGAATATCCTGAAGGCCCTTTGTTAGGTTAGAGATCAATACGTGATAGTCACAACAGTTTAAGCATAGGCAACAATTGGGCCTACTGGGAGACTATTTAACTGAAGGGCAACACAGCTGGACCCAGTTGTATCCTACCTGTCAGTCTCATGTGCATACATTTTCAGCCATGGCGACCAAGTTGCTTAACGGTGCTAGTCCCACTTGCCTGTGCCTGGCCCATATATCTCCAAACCTTTCCTATCCACATCACTCCCGATGGGCTCCGGGCCGCTGCCATACCCCAGCAGCAAGCCCTGCTCGTGCACCGGGGAAATGGCTAACCCACCTGAAGTGGGACTCTCATCCGAGTATCCTGCTCATCCCCGAAGACCAGGAACCGGATGGTGGAGGGAGTTGGTGACAGTGGTGGACGCTGGACAAAGGGCCAGTAAGAAGAGCCGGGGGTCTTACCTTCTGCGCCCTTAAGGGTGGCTGGTGGAGGTGCCTCCCCCAGGGCACGAAGGCTGAAGGCCGGGCGAGAGAGGGACGACATCATGACATCTTATAATCAATGCCCTGCCCTATGAATCCAAGCATGTAATATGCCTTCTTTAACACTCTATTTACCTGTGTTGTCACTTTCAGGGAGTTATGGACTTGGACCCCAAGATCCCTCTGTATACCAATGCATTTAAGAATCATGTCATTAATTGTATATGTTTCCCCTACTTTTAACCTCACAAAATGCAACACTTCACACTTATTGAGATTAAACTCCATCTCCCATTTCTCCCCCCGTTCTTGTAGGATATCTATGTGGCACGGCGGTAGAGTTGCTGCCTTACAGCGCCAGAGACCCGGGTTCGATTCTGACTATGGGTGCTGTCTGTATGGAGTTTGTACGTTCTCCCCATGATCTAAGTGGGTTTTCTCCGAGATCTTCGGTTTCCTCCCTCACTCCAAAAAACGTACAGGTTTGTACGTTAATTGTTTTGGTATAAATGTAACTTGTCCATAATTGTGTGTAGGATAGTGTTAATGTGTGGCAATCGCTGGTCGGTGTGGAGTCGGTGGGCTGAATGGCCTGTTTCTGCGCTGTATCTCTAAACTGAAAAAAACCTGAAACTGATCTATATCGCACTCTATACCTTGACAGCCTTTCTCACAAAGAATCTTGGTGTCATCTTCAAACTTACTAACCAACCTATCTACGTTTACGTCCAAGTCATTTAGATAATTTTTCATAAACAGCGGCAGTCCCTACACAGATTCCTGAGGAACTCCACTGGTCAAAGACCTCCAGCTTGAATATTATCCTTCCAGCACAACCCTCTGTCTTCTATCTATAAACCAATTCTGAATCCATACAACCAAGTCACTGTTAATCCTGTGCATTTTAATCTTCTGGATCAGCTTACCATGGGAGACTTTATCATATGCCTTATTAAAATCCATGTGGACCCCTGGGTCTTTCTGTTTTACAACATTCCTCAGGACCCTAATGTTTAATGTATAAGTCCTGCCCTGGTTTAACCTACAAAAATGCAATACCTCACATTTATCTGACAAATTCCATCTGCTCTTCCTCAGCCCATTCTCCCAGTTGATCAAAATCCCATTCTAATCGTAGATCATCTTCTTCAGTGTCCAACACAGCAATTTTTGTGTCATTCGTAAACTTACATCCAATGTGCTGTAAATAAATGGGAGCCACAGGATGTGCTGTATTTAGATTGAGATGTGTGTCACAGGATTTGTACGAGAGCCTCAACCTTTTCCCATTTATGGATGCTCGCTAGTGCTACTCGGGAGGGTTTCAAGTAGAGATTGAAGTAAATTGTTAAAGTTAGTGGCCTGCGAAATGTTTCCTGTTTCTGCGTTTTTTGTTTTAATTAAATACCTTTTAATTAAATACCTTTGCCTTTGAATGTGCTGGGTTAGAACCCCATAGAAATTCATGAGGAATCGGATCTTGTGCCAAATTGACCTGGAGTCCATGTGGAGTCCAGCAGGCGAGGATAGTGACGTTGGGCCGCATTCTCTGTGCACAATATAGCAGGATCTGCCACTTTGCTTCCCCTGGTTCACAGTGTGGTTCAGTGACATCAGTTGTCATGAGCTCATTGCAGGGCACTGTAACGGGACCCCAGCCAGATAGACTCCTGTGTTATGAGTGAGTTATAACAGAAATTGCCAACCCTCGACAATACGGGAGCATCACGAGCCACTGTTTGAATACACTGGAATTTAGAAGGATGAGGGGGGATCTTATTGAAACATATAAGATAATTAGGGGATTGGACACATTAGAGGCAGGAAACATGTTCCCAATGTTGGGGGAGTCCAGAACAAGGGGCCACAGTTTAAGAATAAGGGGTAGGCCATTTAGAACGGAGATGAGGAAGAACTTTTTCAGTCATTGAGTGGTGAAGGTGTGGAATTCTCTGCCTCAGAAGGCAGTGGAGGCCAGTTCGTTGGATGCTTTCAAGAGAGAGCTGGATAGAGCTCTTAAGGATAGCGGAGTGAGGGGGTATGGGGAGAAGGCAGGAACGGGGTACTGATTGAGAGTGATTAGCCATGATCGCATTGAATGGCGGTGCTGGCTCGAAGGGCTGAATGGCCTACTCCTGCACCTATTGTCTATTGTCTATTGTCTAATAGATTCAGAGCTCCCATGGTTCCCAAAAGTAACTGACAGGGCCACCGTTGACCAGTATTAAGTAAACATTCTGTTGTGCTGCTGCAAGTGTGAATTTCATCGTCCTATCTGGGACATATGACAATAAAACACTCTTAACTCTCGATCACCAAAACAGTTAGTTGTGAAAAGCTCTATATAAATGCCAGTTCCTCTTTTTTAATCTTTTTTTTTTTTCCCTATTCCATTATCATTAAATTCTAGGGCATGTCCATTGGGGAATCTCACAACTGATGCATCGATGTCCCACTGGTATAGAGACAAATACTTTTACTTTCCCATGGTAGTAAAGGCCCCCTGGCTCTTGGAGCCAAGTCTAGACTAAGTGAGGGCAGGGTTCCTCGTGGTGTGCGATAGTTCAGAGAAACCGCTGGGAAATGAACGTTCACTACCAGGGGTCAATAGCTGTGCTCAATCCGACAATGGGGGAACCACAATCTGACTGCTTTGGACGACTTACTTTCCGATGAAGTTGTGAGAAAACCTTAGCAGAGCAGCTCTTTAGCAGACACAAAATATACCCCACAAGTGAACGCTGAGCATATCCCTGGGCACATGTTGATAACATTTTTGTTATCTCTTGCATTCTTGTCACAAGAGGGTAAAGTTTGATTAGTAGGACTAGATGTTACAATCCCTAAGGTTTGCACTACAATTGACTGGTGTTGTTCTTGGGGGTGACCACTAGGTAATGTTGCTACATCTTCAGTTGTGTACCTCAACGTCACTGGGTGTTTCGGCCTTTTATCACAAGACACCCTCAGTCGAGGCAGGCCCACCGCAGGGTGATCAGACCTGGGTGTGTGTCTTAATGTTAGCCTCTAGATTTGTTGAAATGATAGTGATATGACAGGAAGGGTTTCAGCATCAGTCTTGTTACAATATCCTGCTATCCAATGTTGGCAGAGGACAGATCCTCAATGAACACACTTGTGTGATATATCCCCATTGCTTTTAAATTAATTATGGAAATAAAATAACTAAATATGTTATGTTGTGCTGGAAGAGCAAAGAGTATTTATGGGTCTGCCACAGGTATTAGAACATAGAACTGTGCAACACAGGAACAGGCCTCTCGGCCCCAAAATGTCCGTGCTGAAAACTATGCCGTTAAACTAATCTCCTCTGCCAGCACATTATCTCCATCCTTCCCTGTTTAGCTATGTGCCCACCAAAAGCTTCTTAAATTCCATTACCCTTGGTAGCGTGACCAGGCACCCACCACTCTCAGTCTAATAATCTTCCTTGCACATCTCCTATAAATGTTGCCCCTCTCACCATCAAACTATGCCCTTGATATTTTCACCCCGGGATAAAAGTTCTGACTCAGTTTCCCTCAGTCTGATGAAGGGTCTCAACCCAAAATGGCACTTATTCCTTTTATCCAGAGATGCTGCCTGACCCGCCGAGTTACACTGGAATTTAGAAGGATGAGAGGGGATCTTATCGAAACATATAAGATTATTAAGGGGTTGGACACGTTAGAGGCAGGAAACATGTTCCCAATGTTGGGGGAGTCCAGAACCAGGGGCCACAGTTTAAGAATAAGGGGTAGGCCATTTAGAACGGAGATGAGGAAAAACTTTTTCAGTCAGAGAGTTGTAAATCTGTGGAATTCACTGCCTCAGAAGGCAGTGGAGGCCAATTCTCTGAATGCATTCAAGAGAGAGCTAGATAGAGCTCTTAAGGATAGCGGAATCAGGGGGTATGGGGAGAAGGCAGGAACGGGGTACTGATTGAGAATGATCAGCCATGATCACATTGAATGGTGGTGCTGGCTCAAAGGGTCGAATGGCCTACTCCTTGTCTATTATCAATTGTCTATTGTTACTCCAGCATTATGTGCCTATTAAAGGTTCTGATTGTTGGACAAAAGAACTGAGACCTTTCCTACCGAACACTAAAATTTAAACAAAAAAAATGTTAATGATTTAAAAATAAAAACACAAATGTTGTGAACGTAGAATGGGTTTGTAAGAATGTAAAAAAAAATCATAAATCTTGCTTCATTTAATACTGTAATAAGTCATGGTTGCAATGGGTCAGATTGTGGCTGAGGAGTAGTAGCTAAGCTTAATATTTTAGGTTGAAACCATGCATCAACTAGAACTAGAAAGCATTTGAAAATGATGACAAACAATAATGATGAAAACAAAATGCTCGGGATTAGGGAGGGATGTGGGAGAGTATAGCTTGTAAGAAACAGAGTTTGGTTTGGTGGAGTGGTAAGAACTGAAATATTCACTTTTCAAATCTAAATCCCAATCATGGATGTAACAAACAAGGAACCGCAGATGCTAGTTCACAAAAAAGGACACAACGTGCTGAAGTGACTCAGCGGGTCAGGCAGCATCTCTGGAGAACATGGATAGGTGATGTTTTGGACCCTTCTTCAGTCTTAACCACATTCTCCAAAGATGCTGTCTGACCCGTTGGCACTTTGGAATCAGTGACTGTAATTCCATTAGTTTTTAAATAGTTATGGTAAAAGATAGCACAGTTCCACAGGTTAAAGTCCTAAATTGGGGCAAAGTGAATTTTGATGGCATTGGATGGGAACTTGCAAAGGTTGATGCCGTTTGCAAGTAAAGGGATGTCTGGTTAGTGGGAAATATTTACAAGTGAACTGGAGAGTTCAATGTAAATGTCAATATATTCCTGTCATAGTGAAGAGCAAGGCTGGCATGATTAGGGAACCCTGAATGAATGGCATATGGCAGGTAAAACACAAAGTGCTGGAGTAACTCAGCAGGTCAGGTAGCATCTGTGGAGGGAATGAATAGATGATGTTCCAAGTAGGGATAGCTTTTAAGTGAAGGCAGCTAAGATCAAGCAGATCTCTTGAGGAGTATACAGGTTGTGGAAGTACACTTAATCAGCAAATCAGGAGGACAAGTAGGGAGCTTAAGAAACTTGTTCATCGACTTCACCACTCATTCATATCATCATGTTCACCCGCGCAAAACTGTTGATTTAATTAACTTCACCACTCTCATTTTCCTTCCACAGATGTTGCCTGATACGCTTAGTTCTTTCAGGAGTTTGTTTTTACTGTTGACATAAGATATCGAGTTATATTCATATCCTTGGGTGGGACCCCAACAGCATCGCCAGCCCAGGCCGACCACTACACCAACCTAGTGCCGCTGCCAGAATAAAGCCTTCTAGGCCAAGCTAAGACTTGATATTTTATAAGAATTTGATACTTGAAATGGTACAAGATGTTGCTGGAAATGTGGCAAGTTTTCACGTACTGCCTCAGAAGAAATCTATTTTCACAATACAATCATTGCACTCTTGTACTTGTGTATGATTATGCCTATGTAGAGTATGATTTTACTGCACTGTATGCAAACCAAAACATTTCATTGTATCTAGGTACATATGACAATAAAGTACTATTGAATTCCTGAACGATTGAGGATTTCCAGTATTTTCTGTCTTTATTTCAGATTTCTTACATCCAAAAGCAAATCCCAACATATTTTAACATTAAGTGCCATCAATGATGCCTGCCACACAGGTAAAATATTTGATTGCTATTTGAACTAAAGTCTATTCATAGTTCTTTTACCTTGCATTCAACAGATCAAATAGAATTTATTAAAATTCATTTGAAAAATGCATGCATGCTACTATTGCTGTAGTTAGTAGTTATTTGCAACTTTGTAGAGTTCAATAAAATTCATTTGATAGCAGACTTAATTAAATATATTGACTGGAGTTTCAAGCATCGCCAGGATTGGTCTTTGTATATTTAAGTCCTGCAGCCTTACTGAAGACCAATCACACACACCATATGTCCATCTTGGCTCTATAGAAGAACAATCCCATTTGTCCTACTCCTTCATTTCACTCCACTTAATATTCCATTGAATTCCTAGAACCAGTTTCAGAATAACTGAAAATAGATCTGGAAAAAAAATGTTTGGAGTGTCTCTCAAATAATTCTACAATATTTCACCCCAAGGACATACATAAAAGTTATTTTTATTCATTAGCTACTCGTTGAAGATGCAAGAGACTGGATATGCGGAAATGTTGAGCAAAAAACATCTGCAGGAAGAACACAATGGGTCAGGCAGCATCTGTAAAGGTAAAGGTATGGTCGACATTTTGGGTCAAGACCCTGTATCAGGTCGACTACTCCTTTGCCTTCACAGATGCTGCCTGACCTGCTGAACAGTCCTCCAGCAGTTTGTTGTTTGACCTACTGACTGGAGATTACTTTAACAATGATAATTTATATTTCTTCATTTAAATTTATTCTGCAACTAATTATGAAGATGCTTCTGTTCCTTTAACAACACATCCTAAAATATCCCAAACACCCAAGGGTGGAGAGAGGAAAACATATTTCTACACGTTATAAAGTGAAAGATAATTAATAAATTAATTTCTCTTCAAAATACAATTTTTGTCACAGGATTCTGTTGTAATGTATTTTCTATGTTGATAAATAAATTCAAGCATATGTTCTTCCAAAATTAATTTTGAGCATCAGTCCATCTTACAATTGTACTGAAGAATTAATGTTCAAAAATATGTTGTGCAGTGATTGTAGTTCATGTTAAGTCATATTGCTCTGGTTTACCCTTCCCACATTTACAAGGCAAACACAATCTTACCACCCAAGCTATTAAGACAATTTTGGACAAATGTTTCTCAATGTTATCTTTTCCTTATTATGACACAGGAAAAAAATATCTGCATTATTTTCAAATCACCTTATTTAAAGCCCATAGTATTTCAACTCTTCAACTGCCTTGTGTTACAGCCAGTATTGTCATTATGTTGTACATAATTGAAATTTATAGCCCTTTCAGCAGATTGAAAATGAAATACTGAATGCATATTAAGCATCTAGAATTGTACCTTTAAATTATATTGCCTCTGCTTGTTCTTCCCATCAAATGCATTAATTTGCTCTTCAGTACATTAGATTTCACTTTTCGCATGTCTATCCATTCCACTAATAGGTAGTTTAGTGACTAATAGACATTCTGATAAAGTATATCCCTCTCCACCTTACTGTATAATACATAAGCAGGTTTTGTGTTAACTGCGCATTTTGACATCATGCCTCACACCCAAGACAATGTTATTCACTTCTATCAAGAAAAGCAGGTTAGTTAGTGCTGAAACTTATGAACATTTCCATGTAATTTCACCCAGTCTAAAACAGAACTACCTCTGTCCTAAGCCAATCTCGTATCCATACTGCGACTGCCCATATTTCCATGGATGTCAATTTGGCAGGCAACCCATTACGTGGCATTTTATCAGATAAGCTTGGAGAATGTCTTATCAAAGATTCAAGTTAGTTCAGGATTGTTTGCTTTTAACAAATCCTCGCTGACTTTCTTTTATTTACCCACAACTGTCCATATGGCTATTAGCTGTGTGCCGGCCCCATAGCAGAAGTGTCCATGTCGCGGGGCTGGAAACTGGAAGTGTCCTGAGCTAATTCTGCTACCACCATCATCTCTTGTACAAGTGATGGCTCCCACTGATTGTCGCCGGAAGCTTGCTTCCTTTTTTGGACGGACGGTGACAGTGATGTAACATTTGAAACATAGAAGATGCACATGAAAGAAGAAGACTATGTGCTGGATTATCATTTCCAGCATCATCAAGTAGATAAGCATTAAGTTTGACACAAAAAGCTGGAGTAGCTCAGCAGGACAGACAGCATCTCTGGAGAGGAATGGGTGATGTTGCGGGTCGAGACCTTTCTTCAGACTGGTTAGGGATAAGGAGAAGAGAGGTATAGAAAGGTCTGTGTAGGAATGGGAAGGATAATTAAAGTGTCCAGCAACTGGGGCATCAGGTGGGTTCACGCAGGCTGAGCGAAGGTGTTCCGTAAAACGATTGCCCATTCTGCATTTGGTCTTGCTGATGTATAAGAGTCCACATCTTGAACAACAGATACAGTAGATGAGGTTGGAGGAGGTGCAAGTGAACCTCTGCCTAACCCTATCCAGGGTCCCTGGATGGAGTCAAGGGAGGAGGTATAGCGGCAGGTGTTGCATCTTCTGCAGTTGCAGGGGAAGGTACCTGGGGAGGGGGTGGTTTGGGTGGGAAGGGATGAGTTACCAGGGAGTTGTAGAGGGAGCAGTCTCTGCAGCGGTACGAGGTGGAGATGGGAAAATGTGGCAGGTGGTGGGATCCCCATTGGATGTGGCGGAAATTTCGGAGGATTATGTGTTGTATGCGACGGCTGATGGGGTGGAAGATAAGGACTAGGGGGAGGAGGAGCAAGGGCAGAGCTGTGTGGTAACGAGGAGACACGAGCGAGGGCCTCCTATGATGGGATAGGGGAACCCCCGTTCCCTAAAGAATGAGGACATCTCGGATGTTCTAGTATGGAACACCTCATCTTGGGCGCAGACGCAGTGTAGACGGAGGGATTGGGAGTAGGGGATACAGTCTTTGCAGGAAGCAGGGTGGGAAGAAGTGTAGTCGAGATAGTTGTGGGAGTCAGTGGGTTTGTAATAGACGTCAGTCAATAGTCTATTTCCTGTGATGGAGATTGTTAGATCCAGAAACGGGAGGAAGATGTCGGAGATGGTCCAAGTAAATTTGAGTGCAGGATGAAAACTGGTGGTGAAGCTGATGGAGTCCATGAGCTGACTAACCTGATGATACAGAATAAGTAATTCATCCTTACATCCTTTTCTGAACAATGCTTGACATCTGTAGTTATTCAATCTTTTGGCATCATGAGTGCACACTAGGAATATCGGAAAATGATAACATTCCTCGACAATTTCCACCCTCATTTCCCTCAGCAATTGAGATGCATTCCATCATGATTTAAAGTAGAGCCAACGTTCTGAAGCCACGGTAAAAATAAATCTAGAACATCTTTTGTGCACTGTTTCCACCATAGATCCCCTTTCGATTTCTTATTAGCATCAATGCTCATCCTGTTACTTTTTAAGTTATTTAAAATTATTATTTCAATTTCTTTTGCTCATCTATTCTTGGAGTTTCTCATGTACTTCTATTTCATTTTACCTTTGCCCTCTGATCTTTTCCTGTTCAGTCTGGTTCCCATTTGCATTAGAGTAAAAGCTTCGCTATTCACCATTTTACAACCCAATGCACACTGGTATTTGGTATTTTGGAGAGAGCAACAGGAGTTAATTACAGGGTAAAAGTGGGAGAGTGCCTGAGTTGATGGAATGGAAGGACTAAAGGGGTGATCAGGCTGATGGATGGACAGCTTTGAGGACATGGGCTGGAAGATAGAGAGGCATAACAAAGGAGTGGCTGGACTGACAGTGGGGCTGAATCGAGAGAGTGCCGAGACTGACAAGAGAGAATGATGTTTGATCAACTAGCATTTGTCAGTTCCAGTATATGGTGGATAATAACGTTTTAACTTTAACATGTTTTATCAAGTTGACAGCCTCCACTGAAGTGGAATGCATTGCCAGGGCAACAGGAATTTGGCCTGAGAAGGAACAAAAGGTAAAGTTCACCAAGGCTTTAACTCCCAATTCCAATCAAGTGATCCTGTTTAGAAATTAATGGATTTGAATGTCAGATACTTTTCTGATTTCCTGATTGCTGGTAACATGTAATTAAACTTGGATGTCGGGAATGGGAGACCATCGTTGCTTGTGCAAGAACAGAGAAGAAAAAGAGAGAAAGGTGTGAAATCTGAAGAACTTCCTGTTTCCTTGGTAAAGACGGCTAATTATGATAGGGAAAGAAAGGCATTTAACAACCATTATCGTTGACGGAGGAAACCCACGCAGTCACAGGGAGAACTTACATACTCTACACAGATGGTAGCCGAGGTCAGAATCGAATCCGTATCTCTGGTGCTGTTAGGCAGCAGCTTTATCGTCACGCCACTGTGCCTGAACTTTAAGGGGCAAATTTAAACCTACTGGGAGTACATGGTGCAATTTCAGTTCCAAAGTTCATTGTGAATAGTAGGTCCCAGAGGAGCATTCTGCAAGTCATCCGATGTGCGAGCAGGAATTTCTTACATGCACCCTGCGTCATAGGCACAAACCCACGGATTCTACCCTTGTACCATTAGCAAATTTGCAGATGATACAAAGCTGGGTGGCAGTGTGAACTGTGAGGAAGATGCTATGAGGTTGCAGGGTGACTTGGACAGGTTGTGTGAGTGGGCGGATGCATGGCAGATGCAGTTTAATGTGGATAAGTGTGAGGTTATCCACTTTGGTTGTAAGAATAAGAAGGCAGATTATTATCTGAATGGTGTCAAGTTAGGAAAAGGGGACGTACGAGATCTGGGTGTCCTAGTGCATCAGTCACTGAAAGGAAGCATGCAGGGCAGTGAAGAAAGCCAATGGAATGTTGGCCTTCATAACAAGAGAAGTTGAGTATAGGAGCAAAGAGGTCCATCTGCAGTTGTATAGGGCCCCAGTGAGACCGCACCTGGAGTACTGTGTGCAGTTTTGGTCTCCAAATTTGAGGAAGGATATTCTTGCTATTGAGGGCTATTGAGGTTTACTAGGTTAATTCCCGGAATGGCGGGACTGTCATATGTTGAAAGACTGGAGCGGCTAGGTTTGTATACACTGGAATTTAGAAGGATGAGAGGGGATCTTATCGAAACATATAAGATTATTAAGGGGTTGGACACATTAGAGGCAGGAACCATGTTCCTAATGTTGGGGGTGTCCAGAACCAGGGGCCACAGTTTAAGAATAAGGGGTAGGCCATTTATAACAGAGATGAGGAAAAACTTTTTCAGGCAGAGAGTTGTAAATCTGTGAAATTCTCTGCCTCAGAAGGCAGTGGAGGCCAATTCTCGGAATGCATTCAAGAGAGAGCTAGATAGAGCTCTTAAGGATAGCGGAGTCAGGGGGTATGGGGAGAAGGCAGGAACGGGGTACTGATTGAGAATGTTCAGCCGTGATCACATTGAATGGTGGTGCTTGCTCGAAGGGCCGAATTGTCTATTGTCTATTGTCTATTGTGTGTCAAATGATTACAAATATAAACAAATGAGTCTTTCCCATTGCTTAGTGATAAGCATTATCTACTTTACAAGCATTATAAGAAATAATTGGAAATATCTGCAGACAGATTAATAAAGAGAAAAGTTAGAGTTACAGTTTAGTTCTTTGTCACGTGTACCGAGGCAAAGTGAAAAATATTTGTTGCGTGCTATCCAGTCAACGGAAAGACAATCCATGATTACAATCACGCCATTTACAGTGCGTAGATACATCATAAGGGAATAACGTTTAGTGCAAGGTAAAGCCAGCAAAGTCCGATCAAGGATAGTCCGAGGGTCAGCAATGAGGTAGATAGTAGCTCATCTTCATTCACTTTGAAGTTACGCAGTGTGGACTGGTTATACACCAGTTTAGTAATACATTATTCACCAACCTATCACTTAGATGGTTATTTACTTTGGATCATAAGTATTGAAAAATAGTGTGCAATATTTAAGATGCAATTAAGTTTAGTTTATTGTTACGTGAACAGCAGAAAGACAATGCATGACAATTGCAATCGAGCCATCCAAATGATAAGGATTAATGTTTCGTGCAAAATGAAGCCAGTAAAGTCCAATCAAAGATAGCCGAGAGTCACCAATGAGGTAGATAGTAGTTCAGGACAAAATCAATAAACAGATTTTTTTTTTAAATGGCTCTACATGATAGAGATTGGTATAACTCTGAATAACCCAGCGAGGTAAATTAATCTGTGGGATAATCTGATTTGTGTTTGCATTGGTGCTTTATTTCTAATTACTAGCACATGGCATTTCACAGTTCTCAAAACGACTTTCCACCATGCATTTCTGAGGAGGCCCAAAATATATTTTAGTACAGACAAAACCACAGAGTCCTCAGGGAAAATCAGCAATCAGTGAATCCAACTGCAACTGAGGAGCAGGCACCAACAACAGGATTTTTCAGTCGTGTGGGAACATTTTGTAATTATGATTGTGGAAACATCATTTCAGAAAGAGCAGGATCACATTAATACTTTGAAGATTAATTCTTCCCCATTAATGACTGCTGCTAAAATATTTACATATAAAGGAATTCAAATTTAAATTGAGGCTTTGATCAGAAATGGGTGAAGTGCAATGTGGCAACGAAGAAGAATCCTTCCGTTTAGTAACGTGACATAGTTTTGTAAAAATCAACAATCATCGAAAGTGAAGGAATAGAAAGCCACTAATTGAATAGGGGTAAAGGTTGCGAGGCTGCAGTCAATTTAGTCAAGAAGAAATTTTCATGAAAGCTTTGCTTTTCAAAATAAATCGCATCCTTGGGCAGCCCAAAGAGCCCTCTTCAGCAGAGAAGGTAGGAAACAAGTGTGGGTTGCTCCTAAGGGTTTGAGCAATAGTCTGTGGCCTTTGAAATGGCAATGGAAACCCTCTCAATAGCTGGTTCGAGGCACTGTTCAGATGTTGGACACATAGCCAAAAAACATCGTCAGCCGGTCACAAAGAAGCTGCTTAATATTTCCAGATTCCTGCATATACCCATCTTGCTCTGGTGGGCAAATTTCCAACAAAGATTTTTAATTCCATTTATACGTACATGGGATGCAATCGCCACCGGGAAGATCAACATTTGTTTTCCATCATTAAAGAAAAGCATAAACTTGAGTAACTGTGATGAGAATGATGTTTCTGACTGACGCTCATGTGCCCCATTGCTCCTCCCTCCCCTTTCCCACAGGGCAAGGGCTGATCTAAAGAACCTGTCCAAGTTAGGCGATTTTTAAGGTGACTGCCAAAGTCATGGCAGATCGCTGAAAAACTTAATTATTTTTAACCCTACGAGAATGTCTACGACAATGGCCACGACAATGCCCACAACAAGCTAAGACAACCTACCACCTAGGCGACGGCAAGCTGCCAACAACCAGTGATCCAGTCTTCGCGACCTAGGACGTCCACTACGACAGGCACTACGACAAGCTACGACAACCGACGTCAAACTGCACTTACTACAACTCCGAACTAGGCAGCGTACCATGACAGAATGACATGATCTGAAGACCAGCAGCAAACAGCCCACTCCACAAGCAGAGGTCCACCACTCCTGGGAGACAGCCCCCAAAAAACCACAACCCAAGCCCCTTTTCAGTGCCCCCCACACCCCCCCAAAGGAGTTTATTTTTCGATGCAGTGCATTGGTTGTGTTGGTTTTGTTTCAAAGATCGAAATAAATGAAAAGCGTTCGCCATTCAATGCAGTGAATTGCTTGTCTTTGTGATTGCTTCATTGATCTAAATAAATGAAAAGAGTTCTCTTTTAAATGCAGTGCAATGCCTGTGTCTGTGTTTATTTCATTAGTCAAAATAAATGAATCTAGAATATTTGAGATGCCATGAGAAAGTACTTAGAAATGCAATAACTTCAGACTCCAATTTTTTTTTTTTTAAATGTCCAAAATCTGCTTTATTCAAACAAATTATATTCCTATGAAAGGTGGATAACTACATGCAAAAATCTTTAAAAATATATAAACTTCAAATAATTACAAAATATACCTAAAAAGAGATTTTTAACATTAGACAGATTCTTAATCGGTATGGTCAGGTGTCCGCCCCCCTTTGACAGCATCGCAGTTTCCGCCCCCATTCCACAGCTGGCTGTTGCAGGTGAACTTCTGTGAACGGGTTTTGACAGTTCCTGTCGCAACTTGTCTTCTCCTGATCCCGACGGGTTGCCGGTTGACGTTGGAGGTCGCCAATGAAATACATCCACCGTCAATACTGGCGTCAACCTACCACACCTGGCGACAACCTGCGACAGCGCCCACGACAAGCTACAATCATTGACGTCAAGCCAGCTGTCGCCGAAATACTTAGTGCACAATAAAATTTCCGCAACGATCCGAGATCTGCTACGACTCATTGGAGACTACTCACGATCATGCCCGCAACACCCCGGTGAACGTGTGGCAACAGACTAGACGCCGGCAGTCACCTTAAAAATTGCCTAACTGGGACAGGCCCTTTACTGGCACTTTGTTAGTTGCAATTTGCTAAGTTGAAATGGTCCCTGTAATCCAACCACTGTGTACCTTATTTGTAAGCTAATTTTGATCCATGCAAAAATATCATCCGCGGCATCTTGACTTCTCACCTTATCTAATAATCTATAAAGTGGCACAAAACTGAATATCTTTTTGGAAAGCAAACACTGCACTTTATATGAATAAACTGATTTTCCTTTTGTAAACGTATGTTCAATTGTATGTAATTGTATGCAATTTTCCGAATGTTTGCAATGTTTCTCTATTAATGCAGTCAAGCATATTCGCAGCAGCAGACTTTCAAAGAACCTGTCCATAGTTTTCTGCTTTTTGAAGGGAACACAAAGTGCTGGAGTAACTCAGCTGGTCAGGCATTATCTCTGGTCAACATGGATGGGTGATATTTCGGGTCAGAACCCTTCCTCAGACTACTGACCCTGAAACTAATCCACCAACAACATGTTACTAAAAATGCTTGTTTATGGAGACCCCTCCTAATACTACCTGCTATCAACTCATAACCATTTTAACTTCATATTCAAGAGGTTGTTCATTCCCACACACTGAATTTGAATGCATGGCCTATACAAATAATGCAACATTATTACATAATCACTCCCTCCAGCTTTTAAAATGAACTGCAAGAACCTTCATTTCAATTTTGTTTATAATTCAACTAACCTTTAATTCCTGACCCTTTAATTATGTTGTTTTGTTGAATGCAAACTCTAAGAGAAGGCCTCAATACAGAAGCTCATCTTTGTGGCAATTACTGTTTTTTTCCAATCAGAGTAATCAGTAGGCTTGTGTGAAGAAATTCTGGCACCAAAATAGATCTATCTTCCAACTCCATTCAGTAGTACAATTACCTGTTTCTCTGCTAATGGAAATGATGGATCAAGATAAGACGTTGCTAATGATAATGATAATGATAATTTTCTTTTTAAGAATGACATCCAGGAAGCGAATCTGAGTTCACTTGAATACATTCTACTTTATTTACAGTAATTGAGATCAGGAATTTACAACATGCAAATTTTGGCTTTGAAGATGTGTCCAGATGTTATCAAGAGATCACCAGGCAAAGGCTGGAGAAAAGATTAGTTTATTCATTAAAATGAACAAGCAGAAATCTTCAAGCTGGCCAGTTTCCAATTAGAAACCGTATCCAGGGACTCTATGAACAGACTCCTTAAGTTCATTGTTTTATTATTGATTCAGAAAAGTCCATTCAGCATAAATGATAACATTTGACGCTACAATTGGATAAAGTCCAAAGAGTACGAATAGAACAGTCTTCCAATTCATACTTCATTTCAAGTTTAATACACTGCACTAGTGCAGAATTTCTTTAAAGTAATATTATCTTCACCTTGATTTTTTTCGGTAACATTATACATATTAACAGAATATTTTGGACTACTATTTTCCAAATCAATATTGTACATTCTCAGACTTAAAATTCATTCATCCAGAATAAATGCAACAGTCCAAGGACTCGACTTTTTGGTTTTGCCACTTTGCTATTTGTTTTAAAATTAGAGTCATAGAATCTTGGTTTGACCGATTCTGAAACATTGATTTCAACTTTAGGCACCACATTTTTGGAAGCGTATTTTGGCCTTGGAAGTAATGCAGTGATAATTCAACAGAGGGACCTAGATGGCTCATTTATGAAGACAGATAAAAACTTATCTTGTATTTACTTATATTCCTGAAACTATGGGGTGAGCTGATTAAGATGGAAAAAGCCTTAAAATAATTACACAGAGAAGATATTTAATACACTTTCCTGAGAGGGGTAATTCAAGAACAATTAGTCACAGAGACATTCAGCATGAAATAGGCCCTTCAGCCCAACTCATCCCTGCCGACCAAGATGCCCCATTTAATCTATTCCCATTTGCCTGCATTTGGCTGAACTTCCTTGACACGTTTCTGAGTCACGTACCTTTCCAAAATATTTTGTATGTTGTTATTGTGCCCAGCTTAAAAACTTCCTTTGGCAGCTCATTGCATATATCTATTACCCACTGTGTGAAAAAAGATGCCCCTCAGGTTCTGAATGATTATTTCCTCTCTCGCATTAAATCTTTAGTTCTTGCTCCCCTACCCAGGGAAAAGACTGTGCATCTACTCTATCTATGGCCTTCATGATTTTATACACCTCTGTAAGGTTAGTCCCATCTCCTGCTCTCCAAGGAATAAAGTCCTAGCCTACCCAATCTCTCCCCATAGCTCAGGCTCATGAATCCAGGCAACATCCTTGTAAATCTTCTCTGCACACATTTGACATGTGTCACCTACCTAAACATCGTTGCAGACCAGGTACACCCATTCATGGCAATGGTATACCCTGATGGCAGTGGCCTCTTTCAGCAGGATAATGCGCCCTGACACACTGCACACATTGTTCAGGAATGGTTTGAGGAACGTGATGAAGTGTTCACGGTGTTGCCCAGGTCTCCAAATTCTCCAGGTCTCAATCCGATTGAGCATCTGTGGGATGTGCTGGATCGACAAGTCTGATCCACACGGCTCCACCTCACAACTTATAGGACTTGAAGGATCTGCTGCTAATGTTTTGGTTCCAGATACCACAGGACACCTTCAGGGGTCTTGTAGAGTCCATGCCTCGGCGGGTCGGCGCTGTTTTGGCGGCACACGAAGGACCAACAGCATATTAGGCAAATGGTCATAATGTTTTGGCTGATCGGTGTAATATAAGGCAGAGATAGATTCTTGATTAGTACAGGTGTTAGAGGTTATGGGGAGAAGGCTGGACAATGGGATTAGGAAGGAGAGATAGATCAGCCATAATTGAATGGCGTATTGTGTTCAATTTTGTTCACTTTGTCATCTGAAAGATTTCACTAAGCTCAAGACGTGATGGGCCGAGTGGCCTAACAGGAGTGCTCCTGTTATTTATGATCTGATGATAAAGGGAATTGATATGGTGAATGCACAGTCTTTTATCCAGGGTGGGGGAGATCAAGAACCAGAGCACAGCTTTTAGGAATAAGATTTAATCGTAAACTGAGGGGCAACCTATTCACACAGAGGGTGGTGGGTATATGGAATGAGCTGCCAAAGAAGGCAGTTGAGGCTGGTACTGTACCAGCATTTGAAAGGCACTTGGACAGTAATACACATGAAAGGTTTATGGGATATCGGCCAAATACTGGCAAATGGAACTAGCTTAGACGGGGGCATCTTGGTCAACATGGATGAGTTGAGCTGAGGGGTCTGTTTCCATACGGTATAACTATGATTCTAGCCAAGAGAAAAGAAAGGTGCGTATCACAAAGTTCCTAATGTTATGTGTGAAGCATCCTTTCTCTACATAGATTCTCATTTTCAACTGTTCTAATTCAGACCAAATGCTGCATTTGCTCCATTTAGCTCTTTATTCCTATTTCTCTGATGTTTATCTTGCCTCTCACTGCTTCTAATTCTCAGCATTTTTGTTTTGGGCCATGGACATAGTGGCCGAGCCCAAGGCTCAATGGAAATGCAGTTCAGCTCCCATACACAGATCAGGAGCTTCTGCTGGCAAGCCAGCCACCATAGCTGGAATGTCAATGTATAGGCAACCATCATGAATTTAGATATGCAGCACAGAGGCGCAGCTGGTAGAGTTGCTGCCTCACAGCGCCAGGGACACGGGTTTGATCCTGACCTTCAGGAGCTGTCTGGGTGTAGTTTGCATGTTCTCCCTGTGACTGCATGAGTTTCCTCTGCATGGGCCTGTTTCCTCCAAAATTCCAAAGACACGCTGGTTAATAAGCTAACAGATAAGAAAGTGGGATAACATAGAACTAGTGCTAATGGACGATGACTGGTCAACATAGACTCAGTGGGCCGAAGGGACTGTTGCCATGCTGTATCTTTCAATGATTCAATTATACAAAACGTTGCCTCACAAACGATTCATTGCATGACTCACAAATTCAGAACAAATTTAACCAAAGTAAGTATCTAAGGAATGCATAATATTCTCATCGGACATGATGCATGGTTGAATTTAATTTTTTTACTTGTATCCCAGACAGAAAGAACAGTCTTTACACAATATATCAGGTGCTCCTTCACTAGGCCTCTGTATGTATTTGATTGAACGTTTGCATTTTATATTTCTGTAATATAGCATTTGTCTGTCTGTGTTCTCATTTTCTAATTCTACCTGCAAGTTCACATTCAGTGATTCATGTACAATGACACACAGGTCCTTCTGAACACCAATGCTCTTCAGTCTCTCATCATTTATAACATAACCTGATTTCTGACGTAAATTCAATAGCAGGTGCAAATTAGGTAAGATGTTTCCGCAACCTTATTTTAGGACATATCTTTAACCACTTGCTGGAGGAGCTCTGGTCTGCATCTGGAGGGAAATGGATAGACTATGTTTCGAGTTACATAGAAACATAGAATATAGGTGCAGGAGGAGGTCATTCGGCCCTTCGAGCTAGCACCACCATTCATTGTGATCATGGCTGATCATCCACAATCAGTAACCTGTGCCCAATTTCTCCCCATATCCCTTGATTCCACTAACCCCCAGAGCCCCATCTAACTCTCTCTTAAATTCATCCAGTGATTTGGCCTCCACTACCCTCTGTGGCAGAGAATTCCACAAATTCACAACACTCTGGGTGAAAAAGTTCCTTTACACCTCAGTTTTAAATGGCCTCCCCTTTATTCTAAGACTGTGGCCCCTGGTTCTAGACTCCCCCAACATTTGAGTTGAGACCCTTCTTCAGACTCTAAAGATGCTGTTTGATCTGCTGAGTTCACCCAGCAGTTTGCTTTTTGCTCAAGATTCCAGCGTCCCTCCGGTTATGACGTTCAACTGATCAGTCGTGTGGGCCAAGGCTCCCGGCGAATTCAAAATATTTTTTTATATTCCAACGTATAGACTAAACTATTTATGGCCTAAACATTTATTAAGATATTCATATTCCTTATGATGTCGAAAAATCGAGCGAAAAGCCGAGCTAAAGACCATAAAAAGACAGATGCTGAAATGCTACAGGATGGACACATGGAGGACCCAATGGCCCCTAAAGAAATGCTAGCTCAAGAAGAGACTAGCCATGACGAGAGTCTGATTTTGTCAGCCATACAAGCGCTGAGAAATGACTTTTCCACACAGTTACAAGAAGTAGTTTCCTCTAACAGAGTGATTAAAGAAGCTATAGGAGCTTTCTCTGAAAGACTCACAATGGCAGAGACCCACATCAACACGGCGGAGGACCAGATTACATCGCTAGCATTGGAAGCCGGTGCCACACGGAAGAAAGTCCAGAAGCTAACCTTAAAGGTGGAAGAGATGGAGAACCGCCAACGCCGCTCAAACCTGAAACTGGTTGGATTACCCGAGGGGTTGGAGAAAGGAGATGCACTTACATTCTTAATGGAGTGGCTGCCTAAGGCTCTCAATATGGATGTAGGACCACAAGTGGCCATCGAGCAAGCCTACAGGATAGGCAAGATGCCCCAGATCCAGGATGGGTCCGGTGGGACACGGCCACGGATTCTCCTCGTGAAATTCCTGATGTGCCGAGACAGAGACCGAGTGATGAAAGCAGCACGCCTGAAAAATGCAGTCACTTTAGGAGACAGCCGCGTTATGTTCTTCCCGGATTCATCGGCTGAAGTTCAAAGACAGCGGAAACTTTTTGACGGAGTGAAACAAGAACTGTGCCATTTGCACATGGAGTTTGGACTTTTGTTTCCGGCGAAAATGCGGATTCTACACATCGGCTGCTGGCACTACTTCAGTTCCCCAGCTCTGGTTGAGGATTTCATCCGAAAGATACAGAAGGAGCGCCCCAGCCATCATGACACACGGCCCGGGTCATCGGTCAGCTGAAGAGCGGCAAGCAGCGGAACCTTTGGTTGTTGTGGCAAATTAATATGTAATGGTAGGAATAACTACCAAAAGAATTCAACAACGAGTCTGTTATAACTTAAGTATCGACAGAGGGTCACGGTTATTAATACATGTTTCGTGAGCTTTACACAACTTTATTCAGAGACTAATGTAAACCAACGGATAACTAGTCGAGTGTATTAAGGTCTTTGATACATTCATTTTTTCTTCCATATTAATATACAATTCGTCGGAACAAGTCCGATTATATTTCTTTTTGTTTTCAGAGTGTCAGTTGTTAAACTGCTCCTCTTGGAGGATCAGACTACAGTCGGATCGAGGTCCTGCAGAATGGGTGGGAGGGAGGAATGTGCGCGTTCAGCTGCACAGGGACTTTTCAATGTCACATTTGGGGAGATGTTTTTGTTTTGTTATTACTTGTTCTGTTTGTTCTTTTGTTTTAAAGGCACACTCTTTATATTACCACAAGGCACGGTTAAAAGGACGGCTGCAAATAAAGTAGTTTACTGATTATAGTGGTGATACTAAAATAAATATGATTTCATGGAACGTTAGAGATCTTAGGAAGATAGTGAAATTAAAGCAAGTAATGTCTAGGCTGAAGCAGCTACAAACAAAGCTAGCTTTCATTCAAGAAACTCATTTACTTTCTGGTGAATTCATCCCTTTAAGAAGGAGATGGCCAGGTCAAGTCATATCTGCTTCATACTCCTCTTACGGAAGAGGAGTTGCAATACTTGTGCACAAATCTGTTCCACTACGGATTCATAAAACCATGCAGGATCCAGCAGGCAGATTTGTAATCATTCAGGGCTCATTACTAAATCAAGAAATAAATTTAGTAAGTGTATATGGCCCTAATAGCGACGATTCAATTTTTTATAATAATCTGTTTTTTACTTTATCAACATTACATGGTTTAATCTGTATAACAGGAGACTTTAACTGTACTCTTAATCCAAAATTGGATAAATCCTCAGGCGTGGATACTTCTCATATGCAGTGTCAGAAAATAATACAACAGTTTATGTGTGAGTTGAACCTTTGTGATATTTGGAGATATAAAAATCCTTCAAGGCGGGAATATTCATGTCACTCTGCTACTCACAATTCCTATTCACACATAGATTATTTCCTCATTTCTAAACCAATGATAACCTGTGTGAACGATTCAGTGTATAAAAGTATTGTCATTTCAGATCATGCTTTACTACTAGTTAATTATACCGCTAGGACAGCTAGTAGAGGCCTTGCTGTGTGGCGATTAAACCCACGGTGGTTACATGATAAAAAATTCCTCGAATTTGTTGGAAAAAATATTGATACTTATTTCCAACTGAATACAACTCAAACTTTAGCATCAACTAGATGGGAGGCATTTAAAGCCTATATTCAAGGGCAAATGATCAGTTATTCAAGTAACAGTTCAAATAAACATCTGAAATTGATAGAGTTAGAAAAAGATATTAAAGAACTTGAGATAGAAATTAATCTTTACGATATAAAAGAGACCAGACAGAAATTGGCAATTCTCAGAGCACAGTACAACGAATTGTCCACAAATAAAGCAGCATCCAGCCTAATGAAACTGAAACAGACATTTTATGATCAAGGAGAGAAGGCAGGGGAGCTATTGGCCTGGCGTATAAAATCATTGCAAAATGAAAGATCAATTTTGGAAATTTAATCTGAGGAAGGGACAACAATAATAAATCCACAAGAAATCAACAATATTTTTCAATCATACTACTCAAAACTCTATACATCAGATGGTCCAGCCATCTCACAGACCCACCACAACTTCCTACACCAGTTAGAGATACCTGTTCTAGAAGAAGGAGCTAAAGATGAGCTTAATTCTCCAGTTGTATTATCAGAATTGTCGGAGGCCATTGTCAGTATGAAAGGAGGAAAGGCATCAGGGCCAGACGGTATACCTATTGATATTTATAAAACGTTTAAGGACAAGCTACTCATCCCATTATTAGACATGTTTGAAGAATCGGTTGGAAAGGGTGAGCTGCCACCTTCACTACAGAATGCACTTATAACTTTAATATTAAATCCAGGAAAGCCCTCCACAAAGTGTCAATCCTTTCGCCCTATCTCTTTGATTAACATCACTCTTTGATGTGAAAATAACAGCAAAAGTTCTTGCACGGAGGCTTGAGAAACACCTGCCATCTATTGTTGCTCTAGATCAAAATGGTTTTATTAAAGGAAGACAGGGCTTCCATAATATACGTTGAGTGTTGAATATTATACATGCAAAGAAAGAGGCCTCAGATGCGGCTGTGGTAGGACTTGATGCTGAAAAAGCCTTTGATAGGGTCGAACATGAATACCTATTTGAAGTGGTTAATCGTTTTGGAATTGGCAGTTACTTCCTCAATTGGATCAAAATCTTATATTATGATTCAAGGGCTTCAGTAATGACCAATTATATGGTATCAGAACAGTTTTCTCTCTTCAGAGGCACATGGCAAGGGTGCCCCATCACCTCTACTTTTTGTTCTGGCCATTGAGCCTTTAGCTATTGGAATTAGAAGCCACAGCGGGATATCTGGTATTAAAATTAATGATATTGAGAATAAAATAGGAATGTACGCGGATGACATTGTACTTTTTTTAACGGATCTGAAACAATCTATACCCAATTTACTAGATTTAATTGAAACATATGGAAGTTTTTCAGGTTATAAAGTTAATACATCTAAATCTACGATCCTATTTCTTAAAAGTTCTGAAAGACTAACCCCACCGCTACATACTCCTTTCAGAAATGTTTTGGAACGTTTTACATATCTTGGAGTAAAACTCACTCCAACAACAGAATCCATTGTGCCCACTAACTATAATCTGGTGGTTGACTCAGTGGTGGAATCTATTAACAGATGGAAATCCTTACCATTATCCATGATTGGACATATTAATGTTCTCAACATGAATATCCTTCCCAAGTTCCTTTACCTCTTTCAGACCATCCTGCTGGCTCCCCCTTTTAATTTTTTTACTAGAATGAAAAACCTTTTTCGTAGCTATATTTGGAACAGTAGACGTTCAAGGCTTCGCTTAACCCTGTTGTACTTACCGCATGACAGAGGTGGGTTAAAACTCCCTAACCTCCAGGGATACTATTGGGCGGCCCAGCTGGGGGCAGCCTCTTTTTAGTTTGTGCTTGAGTCACCCCTGCATTGGATAAGGATGGAGGAGGCCACAACTTCTAAAATTCCTTTAAATCTTTATCTATATTCAGCAAATATATCCACACTGAAAAAATACACTTTAAATCCCTGATAGTGTGGCATGAAGTGTTAAGTTATTGGGGGAAAATCCTCCTCTATCCCAATTTTCACCAATCTGGGGAAATAGAAACTTTACGCCAGGCACTAATGACTTGGGTTTTAAGATATGGGCGGACAAGGGTATCAGTAAAATCTCAGATTTATATAATAATGATATTCTTTTAAGTTTCAATGAAGTAAAACAAAAATTCAGACTTGACTCAAAACATTTTTTTAAGTATCTCCAGATTAGAAACTTCATAACAAAGACGCAAATCTCACTAGGTCTGCAAACTCAAAACTCTTTAGAAAAGGCGGCTTCAAACCATCATGAGGCAGGTGGCCAAAACTCACGATTTTACCAAATTATTATAGCTACAGCAAAGGAATCTTCAGAAGATAAAAGGCTTGCGTGGTGTTCAGATCTTGATGAAGAAATTACTGTAGAAGAATGGCAGGATATATGTTTACAATCTCAAGTCCAAACAATAAATACGCGGTTCAAATTACTCCAGTACAAATGGATAATGAGACTATATATTATTCCTGCTTTACTGCAGCGCATTAACCCTAATATACCTGATCTGTGTATCAAATGTGGTGTACATGAGAGTAGCTTGTTTCATTGCCTTTGGGAATGCCCCACCATCCAAGAGTACTGGAAGGAGATAATAACAACTTTATCTATTGCCACAAAAGAGAAGCTTCCTCTCTGTCCTAAACTTTGTATTTTCGGGTGTTTTCCAGCAAGCTGTAAACTTAACAATACAGATAAGAAGATGGTTATATTTTGTCTGCTTGAAGCTAAACATAAAATTGCTTTGTCAGTTTATAGACCAAACAGGCAAAGTTGGGTTGATAGATTACTGCAGTGTCTTGCTTTGGAGAAACTTATATATATAGTTAAGGAGAAATACGACACTTTTGAAAAGATTTGGGGCTCGTTTATGAAATTTCTGGAGGGGAAAGATTTTACTGAGGCCTTGTAGTGAACTGCTGACTGTCTTTATTTTCATTGTGATTATTGTCTGGTTAGGTTATTAAAGGTGGGAGCAGTATATATATATATATATATATATATATAAACATGTACTATAGCAGAAACGTGCCTTACTTCCTTTATATTTAAAGTGCCTTTAGGTTCCTAAAAGTGACCTTGCTGTTGATGTGCCTTGCTATGTTAAATGTTTTTGTATGCTATTTGAAAAAGCAATAAAAATAATATATTTTTTAAGATTCCAGCGTCTGTAGTCTCTTGTTTCTCCTTAACAATTAAAGAATGGATACTATGGAACTTATTTGGTATACATATTTTGTTACCCATAACCTACTTCTATCACATTGTTCATAAATCCTGATTTTATCTATCTTATTTTATTTTTATTTAATAGACTTTATTGCCATTCAAAAAACTATACACCAGACACATGCATATTTGAATGAAATTCCGTTGCATCTGGCTCACAATGTAACACCGAATAATAAAAATAGATAAAATAAAATAAATAAGTAACTCGCACATAAAAATAATGGCGGCGGACTATTGGGAATTCAAGAGTCTGATGGCTCGGGGGAAGAGGCTATTGCAGAACCTGGCTGTTCTGCTCCGTTTGCTGCAGTACCTTTTACCAAAGGGCAGGAGGGTGAACAATCCATGATGGAGATGGGTGGGGTCTTTAATAATGTTGTTGGCCTTGGTGAAGCAGCGTTTGTGTGCAATGTCCTGGATAGAAGAAAGTGAAGTCCCGATGATTTTCTCAGCCATCCTCACCATTCTCTGCACGGACTTCCAGTCTGAGGCTTTGCAGTCCCCAAACCAGACAGAGATGCTGCTGGTCAGTATGCTCTCTATGGTGCCTCTGTAGAAAGTGGTGAGGATGGGATGGGGGGAGGTGTGCTCTTCTCATCTGGCTCAGAAAGTGCAAACGCTGCTGGGCTCTCTTGACTAGAGATGCAGTGTTTAGGGACCAGGTCGGACTGTCTGTGATCTGCACCCCCCAGGAACCTAGTGCTACTGACTACCTCCACAGCGGTGTCACTGACGTGGAGTGGTGTGTGACTGCGCCAGTTTCTCCTGAAGTCAATGATGATCTCCTTTGTTTTTGCGACATCCAGGATCAGATTACTCGTGTTGCACCAGTCTACCAGTTGTTTCACCTCCTCCCTGTGAGCCAGTTCATTTTCGTCCCGGATAAGGCCCACCACTGTTGTGACATCCGCGTACTTCATGATGTGGTTTGTACTGAATCTGGCACATCAGTCGTGGGTCATCAGGGTAAACAGCAGCGGACTCAGGACACAGCCCTGAGGGGAACCAGTGCTCAGAGAGATGATGTTGGAGATGTTGTTTCCAACCCTCACTGACTGGGGTCTGTCAGTGCGGAAGTCCAGTAGCCAGTTACACAAGGGGGTGCTAAGGCCCAATGGACCCAATTTGCTTACCAAGTGCTGAGGGATGATCATGTTGAATGCTGAACTGAAGTCCACGAACAGCATTCGCACATGTGTGTTCTTCTCCGCCAGATGTGCCAGGCACAGGTGGAGTGCAGAGGATATGGCGTCCTCTGTGGAGCGGTTTGGCCGATAAGCAAACTGGAACGGGCCAAGTGTGCGGGGGAGTCTGGAGATAATATGGTATCTGATAGTGATATCATATTTACAAATGTAACTCTTTATTTTTTTTCTGAGAAAAGAATGGAGGCACAGATAATGATAGAAATTATAGCCAGTGCTGATAGAAATGCACTGAAGGATGAGAAAATCATACCATTTTAATATCATTTCACTGTATCTTTTTTTTCCGGCACCACATGTAGAACAATCCAGCACACTGTCTGTGCCGAACATAATTCCAAGACCAATTCTTATCAGCCTAGGGGTAATCTATATTATTCTACACCCTACAGATGCATATGCCTATCCAAAAGTCTCAAAAGTCACTATCATATCGGCCTCAGTCACCAGTGTGTTCCAGGTGCTCACCATGCTCGGTGTAAAAAAAACCTGTCCTGTGCATCTCCTTTAAACTTTCCCCTCTGATCTTATGTCCTTTGGTATTTCATACTTTCACACTTGGATCGAATAATATAATCACATGGCAGGACATCAAAGAATATTTTTTAAGTGGCCATTTTGATCCACAATAAACCCAAAAGCTCCTTAACAATTGGAGCTGGCCAATTTTAGATGGAGGAATGTCAAATCTAGCCATAGCAAATATCCAAGCCTAATAGCTACCAGATGTTCTTCAATGGTCTCCTTCGGCTCCATTTACCCTATTCCACTCTCTTAGGATGATTATCACTTGCCCAATCAAAAACTGGAAAACGATATTCAAAGTTTGCATTTTCTTCAACGATTTTCCTCTGCGCCGATCAAGTATTAAGTAGGGGAGGGGAGCAACTACAATACATAACTCTTTTTCACCTCACAAAAGACTTTGAGAGATTTCGATTACCCCTTTTCATATTAGCTGTTTACAGAAATACATCTCCATCTCACATGACAGCGTGTAAGGTATAAGCTTAACCAACAACCTTAATCAAATTGCAGGCTGGTGACAAACAACATTACTTCATTGTCCCAACATCTTGCGCAATCTTTCTCACCGCATCCCTGCACCTCACCTCCAACGAGCTTCCCTCTACCGTCACTTCCCTCTACTGTCAAACTAATCTACAGGGCAAGAGGAAACTATTCAGCTAATATTACCTGCACCTCGAGATAACTCACTCTATCTAAACCATACACACGATGCTTGCGCAAACACACATTTGGAGGCTGAGGTCAAAACAAAGGAATGTGCCTACAGTTAACATCCACAAAACAAAGTTCATATACCAATGTTGTGTACAAATTTGCTCTCTGAAACTAAAGATCCATAATGACATTATGAAGAATGTGGACCACTTCTCATTTCTACGTTACCGTTTCTCCTCTTATCAATAATGAGGTCCACTAACATTTTTCAGTGTGTCGGCTTAAACTCTGGCTAAGTGTGTTTGATAATCAAGACCTTAGTTTAGAGAGTTTAGGTTGGAGATACAGAGTGGAAATGGGCCTCTCGGCCCAACATGTCCATGCTGACTAGCGATCACCCCTACATTAGTTTTATTGTACACACCAGGGGAAATATCCAGAAGTCTACAAACTTGCACATCTTTGAAATGAGGGAGGAAATCGGAGGACCTAGAGGAAACCCAAATGGTAAGGGAGATCGTGAAAACCCCATGCAGACAGCACCTGTAGTCAGGATCGAACCCAGATCTCCGGCGCTGTAAAGCAGCAACTCTACCGTGACGCCATTGTGCCTCCTCTAATCTAACAAACATTTTTGATACTTTGAGCATTAGTTCTTCAAGCCCTCAGGTATGCTTCTGGAACAAGTGCTTCATACACCAGGAATTGCAAAACACCAGAGGTGCTGCACCAAGGTCGTCTCTGTAAAATACTCCAAAACCACTGATAGGAAATCAAAACCATAATGAACATCCATTGATAGGATCAGTTCAAGATCTGCTCTCAGGCCATCCTCCACACTGAAGCCCAGTTATACTCACCTCCATCAAACTGGGCATTTGCAATCCCACCAGCAGACTCTCAAAACGAATGATAGACACAAAATGCTGGAGTAACTCAGCGGGACAGGCAGCATCTCTGGAGAGAAGGAGTGGGTGACGTTGAGTTGAGACCCTTCTTCAGACAATCAAAACTAATATTCTATTCTGAGCTCCATTCCGGCATGAAGTTGCCTGATGCACTGATAAAAAGATTTGAGGATGTTCTCAGAGCTGAAACTATGACAATTTTTCTGCATTAGCGCTGGAAAAATAAATCTCTAACCTTGCATTAGATCAGAACCGAAATAGGTACAGAAACTCCATTCATATGAATGCAGCGGAATGATTGTAGAGCACCAAGGCAGTAG